>NC_056744.1:1715350540-1715654838 GCF_019279795.1 Protopterus annectens
CCCCCAGGGATTTTTCCATGCATTGCTAAACTACTGGCCAAACTCAGAACATTAACACCCTTCACAAGATGCGGCTAATTCAGATAGTCCAGCTCTCAAGTCAGGAGCAACCCATCAGATAAAATTATCATTGCTCACCACCCCTCTTCCATGCAGGCAGAGGGCATGAACTTAGTGCAGCCACTTCAATACGGATGAGAGCTGCACAATCATGGATTGCTCTGCTGCTTTGATTCCTCACTGCTGTGCTCTCAGGAGGAAACCGCCAAACTTAGGGAAATGCAGCACGTGGCCCAAACGTTTGGGGACCTCAGGTTGAGACTCTCACTGGTGGCGGACAAGGAACTGTGGTCCATGTGGATCCCGAAGAGTACTCTCCAAAGGGTGCTCCCCAATAGACGAGGTGTAAAATGTTGGTTCAGAGGATCAGGGAAGAAGGAAGATCAACCAGGTGGTACCCCTAAGGCAGAGAGGGAGGCAGAAAACAGGGACGCCGCGTAAGGCTGAAGGGGATAAAACCTCCTGAACGGGGCTACCCCCTAGCTGCAGAACCTGTCCCTGAGCGGCAGACGGAAAAACCTGCTCTTTCGGCCAACTGGCAGAGGCCAGCCTCTTCTCTAAGCCTACTTAAGAAATTACTTCAGATCAACTAGTAAATCCCTTCCAAAAAACACCACTGAAACAAAGAAAATTTCCAACTACCTCAGGTAAGAAAACAGCTAGACAAATTTGTGATGCTCGAAGCTTTCGAAGGTAGAATTTCAGGCTGCTCGAAAAAAACCAGAAGGATCAACCACGTCTTGAGGAGTCCAAGGAACTTCTTAAACTTTTCTTTTCGTTCAAAGGACGCCTCGATGGAATGATCTTAGATCTCCATCATCTAGGATTAGTTCTTGAAGAGGAATGACATCATTCCATAGAAACTGTCCAATCCTCACCCACAAGAGGGATGGGTGGACCAGAGACTCAGATCTCCAAGCTTGGCTTCACCACTTCAATGCCAGACGCCTGCCCTTGACCACCTGACTAGCCCTTGGGGCTAGTCAAATGCAGCCTTGGTGGCTTCACCCAGGACACCTTAAAGACTGTGGCAGCCTTAGAAATGCCTCACGATGGACGACTGCTCACTCAGCAGTGACTCTCGGTGTTTCAGCCTCCACTCAAGCCACCTTAGACTTACTAGAAATTAGAGCTACTTATCGATATCCATAAACTTATCGGCCTCGGTTCTCCTAAAAGTATGTATTATCGCCTTTACACTGTCTTTCCTATAACGGAGACACTACTAAAAAAGTACTGACAAACGATTCAACCCCCTTCAGGCAACACTGCCTTCTAAATGCCCAAGTAAACTTACCGGCAAACTAAAACAAGAACTCCCACTTCTTGAGTGTCAGCAAAGCTTCGGCCAAACCTCAACAGGTAGTATCTGCACTGAGGTCAATCGCTGATCTTGTCCTAATGGCAGCTCCACACATGAGGATAACAACCTGGCACGTGGTGCTTCTTCAGGTGGTGCAGAGACCTACTAACTCCTCTCAGGGTCTGTGCGCACTTGTGAACCTCCACCTGGGTCAGTCGGTTCATTCTACCCATTCCAACAGCCACAATAACCACGACGCTTACCCTGATAGGTGGGGGGGAGTTTTCAGGGAAGAGGAGATATGTGGAGGCCTTGTTCCACTCTGGGAACAGGGCAGTTCAAATACAAGAGGCAGTGTTCCACTCTACATATAACCTCTCACACTCTACCTAGCAGTGACAGCAGTATTCTAGACATTAAACCCTCTTACTGTAAACCGTTAATAAACAAAACAGGTGTGGGGATCCAGGGTCACAAGTACATAAACAATTGGCAGAGACCAGGGCAATGGGCAGGTATACAGAGTCGTCTTCTTTGATGCTTGCTTAGAGGGACAGTCCACATGTTGCTTTCCTGTGGTACAATCATTGCATGCCCATCCTGTTACCTCACGGGTCATTGGCCCGAATTTCAGACTTCCTCAGCAGTGGTCCCTTGTTGTTCAGGCAGTGTTGTCTTGAAATGTTTGTACAGGGTGCTCCATCTACTCCAGATTACACAGATAGACTGTGCTCTCTGGAAATGCCCTTGTCCTTCATATGCCTTTCCAATGTCTGCCATTAATTCCCCTAGATTTCAATTGGCCTAGAGAGCCAGGAACTGGATTCCACTACTCCCTATGGATTCTGATTTCTTCCTCATATTCCCAGTTTCTTCTCATCACTGTAGGAAAGGAGGGATTCGTCAATATGGTTCCCCTTCCTGACTACATGAGCCTTACAACCTCGAGTTCTGGAAATATAGCTCTCCCCTCTCCTAAGTAGCCAGGTGAGTTCCTCCACTTCCCCAGCAGGGTTCATATCTAGTCCACAGTTCAAACTTCCCTACCTAGCAGTTCACATCTCCTAGTCATAAGCATCTCCATCCTAGTTGTTTCTCACGAAAGTCCTGGGACTAGCTCTATATAAGGGCTATTTAGTCAAAAACTTAACATAAAATTTCAGGGTTCTGTATCCATCCTTTTCCTAGCTCCTCTACACTTCTTCTAATTCGCATCATAGTTTTTCCGCAGAGAACTGCTTCCTTAGGTACAGGTTCCAGGTTCTTCCATTATCACATATTGGTGAGAGTTGCCACATTTTGAACCCCCTTTCTTCAGAACTTCTTTCGATTTAAACCTTCCATGTCAGGAATTTCCTGTCAGACTGACCCTTCGACCACCTCCCACCTTTAACCTTGTTCATGCCTCCTAAAGTTCTTTAGACCATAAAATGCCAGGCGTCATGCCTCTAGCGTGGAGTCTCAGAACTGAAGGCAGGTGTTTCGTCGGACCACCTTTTACCTTACACTTCCACCTAGACAGTTTTTTTCTTTGAAATACCACCTTTCTTTCCACCTGTACAGGTTTTTCAGTACAATATTAACCAGTCTATAGAACTCCCAATTTCAAAACCATAGAGATAACAAGAGTAGTATATGCTGCATACCTTTTTCAACAAAGAGCAGGCTCGATATTTCTTAAACCGACAAGTTGGATCATGTAAGTCAGCTAAATCTTATGCAAACACGGGACCAAAGCTAAAATAATAAAACAATCAATACTTAAATGACTGCTGAAAATAATTCATTTGTGTTGCAAAACATTAAAATTCTAAAACCAAAACCACTGTATAACATTTAAATCGCTAAATCCCCATGTATACAATCAATGCTTCTTCCCATTCCTTGACATTTTTACCTCCAGTATAGCCACGTGCTCATTACCAGACACTATCATCACTAATAGCTCTTGGACAAGGTCTCCAAGGATAGGACAGGACATGGTAAATGTCTCAAGGATAGAACATCTTTCCACACCACACATAATACGTCACGGGGCTACCAAGTATAGACATCCGCACGTTAGGGATGCACTTCACATCTTACATTCTAGTTATGTCCTACAGTTAGCGTTACATGTTAGAGTTATGTCCACTGTATAGCTGTCCATGTAGTGTGTTCAAAGGAACCGGGAGTCCCATCTAATCGATTTGTAAGATGTTTGAGGGGCTTCTGTCTCCCATATGTCATGTGATATATGGGGTTACCCATTGGATTATCCTTTGTGAGAGAGATGCTTCCTTTGGCTAGGAGATAGCCTGTGTGATTGGGGAGAGTCTCCTGTCTGGCTGCTTTTGATGCTTGGACTTGCTAATTCTCTGGATGGCAGATAGGATTGTTGGACTGCTTCTAGATCTAGAGCTTCTGGGGAGTTGTGAGATATGGGCTTGTCTGGAAGGCTGGTCAGGATGTAGGAAACCAAAGGCAAGTCGAAGACTTTACTCCTCAGAGGGATGGAAGCTCAGGCAGTGTCTTTTTTCCAAGAACAAACATCACTGGTGCTTCATCAGATTTTGCTTCTGTAGGATATTTTCCTGTCAAACTTCCTAAGCCTGTGAATAAACCAGTGCAGGCATGCAGGGCATCATTGCTGAAATATGGAAGAGTGTACATTGTGTCCCTGTGATTGTGTAATTGAGTATCTAAATATGTGGTTTTAGTTTTATTGCACTATGATTTTTGTCACTACTAGCTTCTCATAAGGCTTATGACTTAAAATGCTAACAAAATGTACTTTTTAAATGTTTTTGTTTGAAAGTAGTTTACACTTCAGATATTTTCTATTTATATCATCAACTTTTGAAAAAATGGTGCCACTCTGTGGCCAGAATAGCCAACAATTGTATATATCTTTCTCTTCACTACAATCTAGCCCCAGCTGTTAAAAATTATCTTCAGAAATGTTACTGTTTTCATCTGTGTCTGGTTTAAGTACAACATTCAGTCCCCTAATTCTCAGTATTCCATTCAAAAACACAGCCCTACAATCACACGTTAATGTTTCATTTCAAGTTTTAGATTTCAAATTATCTGGATTTTTCACTTTCACAATATCAGATCTGTTTGCTGGTGCTGTTCATTTTCATATTTACATGCAACATATTAATTCTGAGACATATTTCTTAGTCTTGATTACATTCAAGCCAACTCCTCCTCCTCTCATTTATATTGCAATACCTACTGTAAGTCTGAATTAAAATCATGCAATTATTCTTTCCTCCGTCTTAGATCCTGTTATGGCTTTATTTCATATCCACTGCTTTCACAGCACATTGTTTCTGTTTCTCATCCTTGCCTTATTATTATACTCCCATGTTATCTTACATTACTCTCATCAGCTTTTACTGACCGCCAAATGTGTGCTGGTGATTTAGTTTGTTCCCCACAAACCTACAGTTTTTGATAAGGTTATGTCTGTTTTTAATGTCCCTATTTTTTCTTCACTGCTTTTACAACAAATTACTCTATAAATTACTGGAAAATAATGTGGAAGCACAAATTCACAATCCTTTGCTCTATTCTTTAACACAATAATACCAGCATCTATAGTCTGTGTGGGATCTTTGCATTTTGCAAAGAACAAATGTCTAATAAATTATAAATTCTTTATGTGAATAATTACTCACTTTTCTCTAACCGCTGCCATTTTTGAAGAGTTATATACTTATTGACGTTGCTTCCCCAGCAAAGTTGGAATGCAACACACAAGCTTCTCAACAAGTTCACTTGCCACAAGGAATAAATAAGACATATTTCAAGCTTCTAGGTTTCTGTGAACTTTCTTTGCAACACAAAAAATCAACAATAGTGCAACTGAGTCATCTACCCCTGTTGTTTAACACCTTTATTAAATTATCACTTAAGACATAGGCAAACATACATTAGAAGAAAAGAAAACAAACCGTATTAACATTTTTTCCATTTACAAACACCTTTCCTTTGTAACTATCATCAGTACAATATTACATAAATTGCCGAATTCCTGCCCTCCCTTAAACTTCACCTGAACCTTATTTTTCATATATTCATCATCATCAATCCCCATTTTCTACAAGGAGTCAGGGTACCTTGTCAACTGTTGCCATCTCTCCCTATTCAGTGCTATTCTGCTACCTTCATCAACACTCATGCCTGACTAACTCAGGTCTTCTGTCACAAAATCCATCAACCTCTCTACTGGACTACATCATTTCCTGTTGCCTTCTTCCTATTTGTCCCAAATCTTTTTCACCAAATTGTCTTCTGCTTTTCTGCACATATGCCTGAATCACAGTAATTTGTTGTCTTTGACCTTTTCTGCTATTGGAGCAACTTTGGCTTCTGCTCTTATGTCATTTCCACATCTATCCCATTGTGTGCATCCTAACATCCATCTCAGGTGCTTCATGTCAATCATCTCCAGCTTCCTCAAATGCTCTGCCTTTACTGCCCAGGTTTCTGTACCATGCAGTAGTTCTGGCCACACCAATGTTTTATACACCTTACTTTTCAGTTCTTTGGCATTCCTCTGCATTCCTCTGTCCTATATTACACCTGAAACTCTGTGCCAGTTAACTGCAGGCCCCCTAATTCTAGCTTTGACCTCCTCATTCAGACTTCCCTTCTCCTCAGCCTTCTCTCCCAGATACCTAAAGTTGTTAACCTGTTCAGCTATTTTCCCTTCTATCTCAGTTCTCATCTTCTTCTGATTTTACCCATTTGCTGCCATTATAACCATCTTATCTGTACTCTGTTTCATCCCATGTACCTTCACTTTTGCATTCTATTCCCCTATCCTTTGCTGAAGTTATTACTAACAGCCTGCCTGTAACACCACAGCATTTACATAAAAGCACTTTGTTGATCTGTCCCCTCTGACCTGTTTGCTAATGTAGCAGACCACCAGTATTAACAGCAGTGGGCTCAGAGATGAACACTCCCTCCCCCACTAGGAATCCCTCTGCGAGATTGAACACTGTGTGTACTTGAATCACTGGGTCCTTGTAAATAGCTTGAACCCTACCAGTATTTCTTGGATGTTGAACCACCACAGGACTGCCCAAATCAGCTTTCTTTGGACCTTCTCATAAGATTTTTTTCCAAGTCTAGGAATGCCCAGTTGGATTTCTTCATCTCTAGCTTCTTAACTCTCTGTCGCACTACAAACATCACGTTAGTCATGCTGTATCCTGATCGGAATCTGAACTCCTCATCTCCCATCTTACTTTCTACTACTCTGCATAGTCGTCAATCACCCTCTCTAGAACCTTCATGCAATTTGACAAGGGTTGGATACCTCTGTACTGCCCCATTTGTGAATACTCCCTTGTTCTTGAACACTGGAACTAGTATGTTTACTCGCCAGTCATCTGTGATACACTTTCTCTCTACAGTGCTATGGGGACCCTCAGGAGCCATTTCTCCCCATCTCACCCAGCATGTTTATCATATCTGCTGTGACCTCATCTGAGCCTGCTGCTTTCCCTGACTTCATTTTCCTTAGTGCTGTTCTTACTTGGCTGGACTCCTCCTCTTTTCTTACCACAGGCTGTGTCTGTTTTTTTTTCTTTTCATTCAGAAGCTGCTGGAAGTACTCTTTCCATCTGCCTTTGATATCCTGTGGATTGGTGAGAAGGCTGCTGCTGGCATCCCTTATGAAGTGTATCTGACTATCTTCTTTATATTTCTGTCTTTGCCTTAAAACCTGATATAGTTTCTTTGTGCCATCTACTGACTTAATTTCCAAAAATTGGTAGAGTGCCTCTGATGTCTTGTTCTTTGCTAGTGTAACTCTTTTCTTAACCTGTTTGTTAGCCAACCAGTATTCCTTCCTAGCCGGGTCCATCCTTTCCATCTCCCACTTTTTCCCTGCACTCCTCCTTTCTTTTGACGACTTCCTGGTCTTCTGCATTTCACCACCAAATTCCTTATGTACCTTATTTCCATACCTGGCTCCACTCCACAACTGTTCTGTAGTCCTCGCACATGCTGTTTTGAGGCACTGCCATTCTTCTTCAGCTCCACTTATTTTGTCATCTTCTTGAGGTGCTAGAGGCCTGAGTAATTTTTTGAACTGCTGTGCTTTCTCTCATGTCAACTCCTAGGTCTTCTGCCTGACCTTTGTTGACCTTAGAGCCTTCTCTTACCACAGCTTGCAGCTAATTGCAGCAACCAGTAGTTTATACTGAGGGCCATCTGTTTCACTGGGGATGACTTTGCAATCACTGATTCTATCCCAGTACCCTTTCCTTACTAAGAGAAAGTCTGCCCGACTTGCATGTTGGCCACTCTTGTATGTGATCTTGTGACTGTCTCACTTTCTGAACCATGTGTTGGCTACTATCAAGACATTCATCATACAGAAGAGTAGAATGTCCTTGACTTCTTTATTCCTGTTGCTCCACCCATGTGGGAACAGTCAGTCCTCATATCCATTTCTGTCTGACCCAATATGTGCATTCAGGTCACCCACTATCAATATCAATTCATGTTGTCCTGCTTTATCTAATAGGTCCTGCAATTGCTGTCTGAATGCTCTCTTTTCCTCAGATCTCAACCTGCTGTAGGGTATTGGCAGAGCTTATGAATATTGCCCTATCTTTAGGCTGGAGTCTGACTGCCATGAGTCTGCATGTGTTGTTCCAACAATTTCCATATATTTCTATGTAGTTTTCTCCTTCCCTTTTCTAACAAGTCCCTCTTCCAGTTGTTTTATCTCTTTTATAATATTCAGTACTTTGAATACAGTTGGTTTAGACTTTAGTTTCCATTTTCCAGTATTTGTTTTTGTGGCAGCCAACACAATTAAATTTAATGTCTTGTCTGACATTTGAACAAGTAACCCTTGTAGTAATCCTCAAAATTGTATACTGTCGGTCTGTCTTTCCGGCTAAACACATAAGTAAAATTAAAGTGCTAAGTGCAAGTAACATTACAGCACTGAGTGCAGATTTTAGGCCCTTACAATCAACTTGCCTCTGGTGTGGTGTCTTGAGTCAATCAGGGTATTCCTCTAACCACTCCTACTGCCTTCTCTTTTCCCCCACATTCCCCTCTTTCCTCAAACAGGTTAAACAGCTACAACTTAGTACAGGCATCATTTTCAAATCTAGGTGCTTAGGATCCCCCCCCCCTTGTGTGACTCAGTGTAAATTTCTTAATTGTATGGATTTTTACTGTTTTTTGTGTAACTGAATGACCTGATGCCACATTCTGATTCTGCACAGACTGTTCTATTTTTGTTGCAGAAGCTCTATAAGTAGCTAATGACTTTACTGAATTTCTGTGGTAATATCTGTGTTTAAACTGAACCTGTACCTAGAGAAAGTGTATAATGAGAGCTACTACTTGCTGCATATATTTTTAATATTTAAATTGCACACACACATTGAAGAAGTGTTTTTATGACCTGAATAACTTGTGCTAGCATCATCTGAATTGCTCTTACTGACAATTTTCCAGTTGTACAATTGTGAACGATTGATTTAGTTTTACTGGTACATCTTTAAAATTTGACAAGTGTTTATTTATTGCATTGCTCTCTTGCTAAGGTTTCTTAGCTATAAATCCTAATCCATTCTGAAGTGGGCTACTTTATCCCCCGCAAAAAACTTTCTGAATGTACTATTATAAAATAACTGCCTGTTGCTGCCTTAATGCTTACCCTAGAATCTCTTCTTTTCTCTTTTCCTAGTTGAACTTCACATTTACCTACATTAACATACTGCAGCTCTTGAATAACGGTGTCTACAGGATTGCAAGTATTAGTTATGGATGCAACATTGTGACATTACAGTATTCTGAAAAAACAAACCATTTAAATAAAAGGAACGACATGGTTTAGCACAATCTCAAATACATTGCATTAACTTCTGAGCAGCATCATCCACAAAAAAAATAAAAAAAATCAATAATAAACATTTTAAACTTTAAAATACTTTGCAGAAGAATAAAGTAAACAATGTAATAGTAGATGACTCCATGCATTTTATCTCTCAAAAACAACATTAAGAATAATTATAGCAATAAAGCAATGCAAAACATGTAATAAACAGGCCCAAGACACACCACATTCATATTACATTAAAAGCAACATAACATTTTTAAAAATTTTAAAAAATAAAATGCACACATTTAAGTTAAATGTAAAAATATAAAAAAACAGCTTGAAAACATTGGCAATATGTACCTAATAGAATATATATATAATTATAAATTACATAAATTACCCCCATAGGTTAAGCTAAAACATATAATGGATAAGGACTAACAGGAACATACAGGAATAGGAACAGTAGTCTAAAATGAAGTAAAATAATTTAAATTGTAATATTTATTATCCAAAATAAAAAATTATGCAGCACTATTTTTTCTGAATAAAACAGAAATCACTAAAGAGAAACGACAAACATAGAATGCAAATTATAAATTTATAGCCAAGAAATACAACAATTAAAAACAACAACTTTATAATTTACACAAACAAAAACTACTACTCAACTTCCAATAATAACCTAAAAGTATCAAATTCAAACAATACTAATCATATCCCCAAACATATATAAACAACTCAAAATATATTTAAAACCACTATACAAACATATCTACTTACCACTGCACAGATTTAACCACTGCACATTAAAAATCAAACCATAATACCACATCCATTTTAAACTAGTACTCAAAAAATCAAAAATATACCATCTTCCCATTTTAAACAAAACTTAAAACCACAAAATATCTATTCAAATTATTAAAACATAAAGCCACAATTCCCATCTTGCTAAAAACACCGCAAAACTTACAAATTATCTATGTACTTAGCCACATTATGTAATACAAACTAGCTGTTCAACTTCCTGCTGGCTGGCCAGCTGGCATCCTGCTTTTGGTGGCCTTGGGCTGGCGCTTGTATGGCTAGGCTGGGCTGGGGGCTGGCTGCTGGCTGGCTGGGGCTGGCTGGCTGGCTGGCTGGCTGGCTGGCTGGCTGCTGGCTGGGGCTGGCTGGCTGCTGGCTTTGGGGGCTGGCTGGCTGCTGGCTGGCTGGCTGCTGGGGCTGGGGCTGGCTTGCTGAGCTGGCTGGCCTGGGCTGCTGGCTGGCTGGGCTGGCTGGAGAAAAAGAATGGGCTGGTCAAGTATTGGCTGGCTGGCTGCTCTGGCTGGGCTTTGGCTGCTGCTGGTAGCAAAAAGGTGGCTGCTCAAAAATGCTAGATGGCTGGCTTCAGCTGTGTAAACGTTAGTGCTTCGGCTAAGCCTTTATGGCTCCCGTAGTGCACAACATCCTGCCCCTCTAATCCACTTTTTGCGGCAAGGGAATTTCACCACGCCCCACCTGAGGAATCAGATGGCTGACCCCACGCTGGTGGAACGAGTTGCATTGCACGTAGGGGCCACGGCTTGTAAATGTGCTGCATTGCTATTTTCACTAACACGGGTAATTGAGGAAGGTGACTCTGTGAAGGCCACGAGGCCACAAACCCTATGCCTGAGTGAGGAGGCTGGTATGGAACCGTAATTGCAATTGGCCACCATAACATAAATTGTTTCTCCCAGCAATTAATCAGAGTAGGTTACGCATATAAAAAGCATTTGTTAAGCTTTCTCTTACAGTGCTGTGTAATTAAGCAAATGACTATTTTGGTCAGCCATAGGGCTCTTTTCTACTTGAGTGTTTGCCTCCTTCCCCTGCACCTAAAGTACACTGACTCTTACATTTGTCTCTCTGACCCTAATTTTTACAGGTATAATTTGTACCTTTCTGGCTTTCTAACACTCAGACATAGATTCTTGTTGAAAGTTTTACTTACTTGTCTGACATTTGAATAAGTAACCCCTGTAATAATCTTCAACATTGTATACTGTTGGTCTGTCTTTCCTGCCAAACACATAAGTAAAATTAAAGTGTTGAGTGCAGATTTTAGGCCCTTACATTCAACTTACCTCCAGTGTAGTGTCTTGAGTCAATCGAGGTCTCCCTCTTACCACTCCTACTGCCTTCTCTTTTCCCCACCCCACCATTCTTTCCTCATACAGGTTAAACTGCTACAACTTAGTTCAGGCATTGGTTCATCCCTGCTTCACACCTTACCCTGCCCCCAAATTCCTCTCATCCCTGGTGCTGCTACATTTATTGGTACTAGACCAAACCCCAATTTTTTAAACTAATCAGTAACAACTTGTCACTCAACAGCACCACCCTCCACCTGATACCACCAGTCCTCCAACTCTACTATTCTTTTTGCCTGAGTTTCAAGTCTCATTCAGTAGGTATGCTATCACCCAAAATAGTCTTAATAACTCTACTTGTACCCCTGTTACTCATCCCACATCTTCTAACTGCCTATGAATATCAGGATCACCCAGTTTTCCACTACCCTAAATTCCAAACATCCATCCCATCTACAACAGATAATAATGCACCCTTACTCACCTCCCTCATGCTTACCTCCTTAACCCCTAAATACTACCATCTTACTAGACCTAGTTACATTAGTCCTAAAACTAGGCACTATTACAAAGCTTTATTCAAACTCTTAAAACGCATACTCAGGATACACTACAACCTCACAAAGGAAGGTGACATCCATCCAAACCCTGGTCTATCCCCACCTGCTGACCCTAATCCCCCTACTATATCCCTTACCACCATAGCTCCAACAAATAGACCTAACTCACTGCTGGCCTGCCATCTAAACATTGGGAGCATAAATAACAAAACTCAGCACCTTCATGCCCTCTTAGCTGTTCATTCCCCAGATATACTATGCCTAACAGAAACGTGATTAAAGCCTGTAACCAAGGACCATGAGATTCTTCCAACTGGGTATAGTATGTTTCAACTAGACTGTAACACCAGAAAGGGTGGTGGGGTAACCATACTTTACAAGTCTACCCTATCTGTCAGCAAAGACACCCAACATCCACCCCAGTTCAATAATGCTGAAATTCTTATCTCAAAACTACAAATGAACAAAAACAAAAATGTAAATATTGACTGTGTCGACATTCCCCCAGGGAGGAACACAGAAACCTTAGAAGACTTCTTATATTGGTTATCCAATATCTACCCCCCAAGAAACAATTGTTCTTGGGGATTTCAACATTGACTTGAACACTTGCTCTTGTGAAACCCCCACAACCCACATAAACCTCTATGGATTTACTCATATCATAACCTCCCCCACCAGGACAGGAAAACCCAATAATAAGGAAACTACCCTAGACTGGATACTCATCAATACACATCTTCAATCTTATAAATCAGGCACTTTGCCTGATGACCTAAGTGACCACCGTCTCACCTATGTAATCAAACTCAAAGTAGACTGCTCCTACCAACCCACCTATAGATATATATATATATTAAGAAACAACAAGAATTTTATTCTCACCAAGTTTCAAAATGAACTTAAGGCATGCAACTGGTCAGTACTACAAGTCTCCCCCTAGATGAAGCAGTAGCATACTTTAACACCAAATTCTTTGCTATTCTTAACTCCCATGCTCCCAGCCGCTCTATTAGAACCAAAGTTAATACTGCACCATGGCTTTCTAAAGATACCAAAACCAAAATTCTACTCAGAAACAAAGCATGGGCCACCTACTGAAAAACAAAAGCCCCACTTGATCAACTAAGATTCAGACAACTAAGGAATGACACCAAAAAATCCATAACCTTAGACAAAAAGAACCACTACTACCATCTACTGCAAAAATACCAAAACAAACCTCAAAAGTTTTGGGCAGGAATAAACAAACTACTCCAACCAGGCCAAAACGCCACTCCACCCCCCTCAGCTTCCCAACAAAAATCCCCAGTAGACATTGCTAATAACTTCAACAGCTTCTTCACAGAGACTATCCAGTCTCTAGCCAGTCAACTCTCTCCCAATGGCTCTAATTCTAATTTAGTCACACCCAGTGCCCAAACATACTTTACCTTCCAACCTGTTCCTACTCAACTTCTTCATGCCCTACTTAAGAAACTAAGACCCACCACCCTGGCTGCCGACCTCCTCCCAGCAGAATATCTGCAAAAGGCTGCTGATACCATAGCATACCTCATCTCAATCTTGATCAACAGAGCTATATCTGAAGCTACTGTAGCCACTATATGGAAAATCTCCCATGTCATACCTATCCATAAAGGAGGCAGTTCCACTGACCTGTCAAAGTTTAGACCCATAGCTATTTTGTCACCTCTAGCTAAAATTATGGAGAAGTTTGTACACATACAGCTCATGCACTACCTTACACAGAACAAGCTGTTGTCCAACTTTCAGCATGGCTTTAAGCCACACCACTGTACTACTTCTTCCCTCCTCTCATTCTCTAACATTATTAACCATAACCGCAATAATAATAAACTATTCTCAGCACTCCTTCTAGATCTATCCAAGGCATTTGACAAGGTTGATCACAAAATGCTTATAAATACCTTAAAGGCCTTCTCCTTAAATAACCATGCACTCCAATGGTTTCAATCCTACCTGCAGGGCAGGCAATAGGCAGTCCTATGGCAGGACAAGTTATCATCTCTCCTACCCATAAAATTAGGAGTCCCCCAAGGCTTGAAACTAGGACCCGTTCTTTTCTCCATATTTATCAACGACCTTCATTCAGTCATCCCAGATGCTACCTGCATTCAATATGCAAATGACTCCACCTTGATTTGTTCTGACACCTTACCAGCTACTTTATTCATATTAACCCAAAATACCTTCAGTACAGTGGAAAAATGGCTCTCCAATCAACATCTAATCCTAAACCCACACAAAACTAAGTTGCTCATCTTCTCCTTCACATGCAGGACCCCCCTGCCATCCTTCAACATAACTGCTAACAATGGCACTATCATCTCCCCAGAAGCCCAAACTAAACTACTAGGTGTCATAGTTGATAAAAACCTGAAGTTTGATGCGCATATCAATCAGCCTATCAAAACCATTAATAAAAAACTTGGCTCTCTTTACAGAATTAAACCTTTCCTTACCCCACTTGCTAGAACTGCAATTGCCCATTCCCATCTGCTATCAACTTTTCTCTGTGCCTCACTTCTATTCTCCAACTTAAACAAAACAGATCTTAATAAACTATCATCCTGCTATAACCACATTGCCAGATTTGCTACCGGCACAGCCTACCAGACACACCACTGTCACAACCTAAATTGCCTAGGATGGCTTGAACTGCCAAGCCTACTGCAGTTCAACCAGCTAATAGTGGCACAAAAAGTCCTTTACCAACCAGAAAATACACCAGCACTAAAAAATATTATCAGCCCCTACACCAGTACCCGGCCACTGCGATCATCCACTAGACTCCTAGTTCAAACATACAAATCCATCTACTCAGCTGGGGACTCCCTGTTTGCCAACTCTGGCAGAAAAATATGGAGACTCCCAGCTGACTTGGCCCTAGAACTCTCACTAACTCAATTCAAAAACAAACTCAAGAAATACTTCAAAACTCATTGGTTATGTCCTTGCACTAACCCTGACTAGTGACCTCTCTACTTCTTTGGTGCCTTACCTTCAACTACTTCTAACTTTTTTCTACCACTCCATTTCAGGAAGGGTCAATTGTATAACTGCTGCTCAGTGTGTCTTAAACCTGAATGTAATGTTATGTATGTTTAACTTTGAAAATAATGTTATGTTTTGTAAAGTGTTTTATAATAAGTTCGTACTATATGTGCTAAATGCTGGTATTGCTTATGACTGTAATCTTCCTGAAACAAGCATTTACTAAATGTTCAATGTGTATTATTATCTTGGAGCTTTTCTCCCTGGGCCTCCGCTGAAAATGGGCATGTATCCAGTCAGACTATCCCGGTCAACAAATGTAAAATAAAATAAAATAAATACATAAATAGTAAAGACTTACTATATCTAGGCAAGTTAGATCTTATGTCTCAGGTCAAGACAATCATTTCCGTAGTTACAGCCATTTGTTCACCCAATATTTCTGAAAGAGTAATCTACAGAGAATTTTTTAAAGCTGCCAACTCATTACAGACCCAAAATATATGGTCCCAGTTACCTCTTTCTTCCCCATATCTCTCTCAACATTTACTAAACACCTGATGAAAAATTATTTGATGTCTGCTATAGGTATAAAAATACCTATGCAAAAACTTCTAGGCAAAGATCCTGATAATTTTCTGGACTTTGTTAAATAATTCATCATGAAGTCTTAAAGCTTCTGCAGATAAAAGTACTCAGTCTGGTCTGTTTAAACTCTTTGATTAAAATGTTTTCAACCAACCTGCCTGGCATCTTCGTGTCTCCCCACAACAGGATTGTGTGGATTATTTATCCCACTCTATCACCTTTCTTGTTCTAGTTATTTGCACTCAATATAATGGTTATTTTGCCAGTTTTCTCCAGTAAATTTTAGCTCCCTCTTACCTATTTTCTGTATCCCTACTTGCCATCAACCCTATTAGCAAAATCTCCTTTCTCCATTGTCATGCTGGCGTGATTCCTAGAATACTTTCTGCTACTTTATGAATATAATATTCTGCATAGCTGTTATTCTTCTTAAGGATCTGCATCAAAATTTTCAAAATCACTTTATTTGTTGAGCACTCCTCACCCCAGTGTCATCATCCTTTTCCATTTTGGATTGTAACTTTATGTTATGTATACGAGCCTTAACTGTGTAGTTCTAAACATCCCTTCATATTAGGTAATCCCAAACCACCTTGTTCTACTGGAAGAATCAGCATATCCCGTTTACTCTCCTCCTTCTAGACAAATTCCTTCAATTTCTCCTCTGGTTAATAAAAAATATGCCTAACCCATATATAAAACTAAAACATTTTCACTCCTTGTATCTTACTATCCATGTCCATAAACACAAGCTTCGAGTTTCTCAGTCATCATATTATCTTTTTAGTCTCCTCCCACTTATTCTTAGCTGCAATAACAGAAGCCTTTTTAATCCATAGTCCTAAATACTTCAACTTATCATGTCCCCCATAAATATAAAAATTGCTGATCCAGTTTGTGAGTGGGTACATAATTTATGGCTATAGCCTCTGTATTATCTTCATTAATTTCACATTCTGAAAAGACTTGAAACTGTCTCAAAATGTTCCACAACACTGAAATGTCCTGCTTTAGATTTATCAGGTACAAAATAATATCATCTGAACTAAAGCCATCTTATAGGTTCATAGGTAGGTACTACGCTATCAGCCCCGGGGCCTATACAAGCCCAGCCAAAAAGGTACCCTGGCTTTTGCCACCCAAGAAAATTATTTTCCTGTGCCACTGTCGAGCAGAGCCTCAGAGGTGATCCCCGGGGTGAATTTCCTATTTCCCATCCAGTCATCAAGATTTTTCTTGAAGAGTGCTAATGAGGAGCTTTGCTTGATATAGACAGGTAGTTTATTCCAGAGTATGAGAAGTCTCTGGGGCAGGAATCTATCCCACCAGCATGTTCTGTTTATTGTGGTGACAAGGTTTAGGTCCCTAGAGTGTGTAGATCGGAGGGATTGGGATTTCTTTAAGTGGAGCATGTCCAACAGCTCTGGGTTTGACATAGCTTTGTATATTATCAGAGATCACCTCTGAGTAGGCGATATACGAAGGAGTAAAGCTGGGGGTTTTTTAGATGGTCTGCGTAGGGCATCTGTTTCTGGCCAGTAATCCTCTTTGTGAGGTATCTTTTCTTGATTACCCTGCCAATGATATCATTGAATTTCCAAGTCCCTTAATTTCTTTGCCAGTGGCTCTAACCATAATGCATCTAACAAAGGGAGACTTTCCAAAATGGCCATACACTGATCAATAGCTTAGCTTCAGCTCTTCCAATATGAAAAAAAAAAACTGAAAGACAAGGGCCAGGAACTCTGTCACTTTTAGTAAATTTAGTTTCTGGCTAATAAGTACACTGCCTGGATTGCAGTAAAGAAGAAACTACAAGAGCCCGAAAGAAAATCAGCTAGAAATGTGAAGAGAAACCACTGAATGGGAAGATTTGGTGTGAGACACAGTTGCCAGTAATCTGGAAGGGGGGAGGGGGTCAAATGTGCTCAGAACTGATTAAAATAAAAGAAACACTGGAGTATATCAACTTAAATAACAAAAAGGCTGGGAAAATGGGAGAAGCTTTAAACAGATATTCAGATAAGCTGATAAAACTGCAAACTCAGATATCAAAATTAAAAAAAAAGGTGGCTGAGTATGATACTATGCAAGAACAGATGTTTCAAAAAATGGAACACTTAGAGGATAGAGCACTTAGGGAAAATCTGACATTTTCTGCTGTACCACAGAAACTAGAAGGAACAGACTATATTAATATTTATGAAGGCAAAAATAAGCAACTGGACTGATATTACACAGCAGTAGCTGGTAGCTGTTAATTGAAAGGGCACATCGTATGTATGCTCCAAATATGGCCACGAGAAAGGAACCAAGGACTTTATTAGTAAAGACAAGAGACTGGAGCTGGGATATGGAGATGAATAGAAAGAAGACCAGTGATATGGAAATTAGTTCATAAATGTCAGACTACAAAGCATCAACCACATTTGTGAAATATGGCTGTATAAGAAAAAGTAGAAAGAGTGGACTTCTGTTGACCTTGTTAAAGTTGTGTGGAATCGAAAGGCATTTGCCACACTTCATGTTATTAATGTTTGGAAGGACTCTGAGGGAAGGGTAAGGGGAGGAAAGGTAAGTAAAAGAGTTTCTATTCTTAATAGTATTTCTATGAAACCTTTCATGATATAAATTGCATGTTCTTATAAGTAAAGCATTTTAGTTGTTTTCGTATATTATGGAAATACTAAAGTAAACATTTGCCTTTTTTCTTTCTTCCTTTTAATATTAAGAAATGTAGGTAATACAATGCAAAACAGGAAAAAAAGGTTACACAAAGGCAAGTTTAAGTTAATAGGCTGTGATTTTGGGTTGTTTAGGTGGTGGGTGGGGTACAAAAGTACACAGATTATAATATATGTAAACCTGAGGTGTTTTCTCTTACTTTTGCATAGGTGAATGTATGTATTAACAACCTTGGCTTAATTTATTAACAAGTTTTAAGTAAATAAGATAACACTGAATAAAATGACAATTTTTTCTTTTTGCAATAAATATTCAGCTTGTCTTTAGAAAGTCTGTAGTTGAGGACTACAATTTTTTCTTACATTTCCATGGAGACAAGCTGATTATAATACAATAAAAAGCCAGGGCAGTGTTTCTCCAAAACTAAAAATTAATGGTTTCTGAAAGCATGCACATTGTTTGTCATATCTGGGATGGGAATGAGAGTTAAAAAAAAAAGAATAGACACCAATTAGTGTAACAAGAAGAACAGGCGAGATAACATATCTTAGCATGGTAATCCCAAATTTAGGTTGGTTAAGGTCTGTGTTTTCAGCTGCCTATGTGGGACAGTTGTTCTTCTTGGGAGGGTAAAGTTCATTATTTGAAGATATAGATAGTTATGTGTGCTTTTATTAAGTTAACAGGTTTTTTGGGGGGGTGTTTGGTTCTTTGTTTGAGGGGTTTCATTGAAACAAAAATTCATGTAAAATTTTGCATAGGTTTCAATGTTGATAATACAAATGGTATAAAGGATCAACCTGCCAAACATCAGTAAGTGCATGTATCATAAAATCTGTAAATAGATATTAAAAAAGCTGTCGTATATACTAGGTGGGAATGATTAATTCTTTTCAGAATGGCAACACTTTTTATATTGGAATGTGAATGGTCTCAGAGGTGCAAACAAAAAGGAAAGAATATTTAATTATGATAATAAATGCAGAGTGCAAATAGCAATACTACATGAGCTCATTGTGAAAGAACTAAGCATGTGAATTTGATAAAGAAAGGATTTCAGAATGGATGTTCAGCAAAATGTCAGGGACAAAGGAAAAGAGGAGTACTTATATTAATTGCTAGTGGACCTCTGCTAGTGATGAAGATGGTGTGTGGGGGGGGAGTAACCGTGGCAGATTTGTGGTAGTAAAGGGCTACTGACAAGGAATGAGGATTATGCTGATATATATTTAAACTCCACTTAAAACTGCTATTATGGAGCTTAAACCAATTTTTTGGGAGAAATAATCAGCTTAAAATGAAGATAAGAGGACATAAGATAAAAGGGGTGGTGTCTAATCAATCTTCAGGATAGTCTCCAGGAACAGATGGTATTCCTGTGAAAGCTTGGAAGTTAAAAGGGAAGAAAGTGATACAGATCTGTAACATTTTAACATTATTTTAAAAGGATGGGAAACATCAACACCTCAGAAGAACGCTGTGGTGGTTGTATTAGCTAAAGATATTAAAAGTCCATCAGATCCAGTTTCATATAGAAACACTTCAATTTTAAACCATGATTGTAAAATGTTTATGTCTATGCTAGCTAAAAAATGGCAGAGGTGTTGCACTAGCCCCCCCCCCCCCTATACTGTAGAGAAGGACAAAGCTCTCTATTCGACCTTACCAATCAATCAGTAAAACAGTTCACTGTACCTATCCAGGCATGTCCAAAGGGCGGTTTCAGGTGTACTCTCCGGTCCAAATGGTGAATCTGGGCATTTTGAGGTAATGTTACAATTGCCTCATGTACACAGACAACCCTCTCCTCCTACCATGAAACACTAATACATGTGAGAGATGCAATTATACAGCCAAACTGGAGGCTAAGCTCTCTCAACCCAAGACTGGACCAGGCAGTCAAGAGGAGAAGGGAATTACTTGCATCACACCACCAGTCTCACATAGACCTATGAAACCAGCACCGACAAAAAACACACATAAATACACAAAAATATACTCGGAGGCTCTAAATAAAATTCTGCAAAAGCAACAGAGACCTCCAAAGCAGACATCCAAGCAACCTGCACCCCCCAACACAAACCATGAAACACACACTTAACAAAACCAGTGTGACATGCAATCACAGCCCTTAAGTCAAAATAACATACCCAATACACTAGTAATAGGTGACTCTATAGTCAGGCACACTGATGTCCCACTCACTAGGCTGAACAAGGAGAAGGTTACTGTTAGCTGCCTGTTGGGTGCCAGGATCCGCCACATTATCCAAGCACTCAGGTCACTCCAGAACAGGTACAAATATGACTCTGTCATTGCCCATGTTGGTGTGAATGACCTGAGCTGTACCTCCCTGGACTACATGAAAAGAGACATGAAGGAGCTCTCTGATCACATAGCCCAGGCCAGTATGATCCTGACCCTGAGTAGCATTCTGCCAGCACCAAGAATGATACCACGGTATAAAGAAAAAATGATCAGTTTCAACAATTGGCTAAGCTTCTGGTGTCATTCAAAAAGGATCCAGTGTCTGTCAGGCTGGATGACATGCTCGACAAGCCGCATTGCTGCACAAGAGATGGCTTGCACCTGTCACCCCTAGACTTTTGAACACTGGCCAAGGCTCTTGCCACCCCCATAGTGCCGTTTTTAGGCAGGGCTCAAAAGACAAACCCACCACTGTAAATAGCACAAGTAACAAAAAACTGAGGGTAATGTTACTCAATGCCAGAAGTTTAAACCTCAAAATGCATGCACTCAAGGCACTCCTCAGTATGGAGAAAATCGATATATGTGCAGTAACTGAAACATGGTTTAAGGCTCCAGAGAGCACCCCAGCACTACCAGGCTACAACTCATACTATACATTTTGGCCACAAAACCTGGACCAAAATACAAAAGGTGGGGGTGTATCCATATTTATCAAGGATATCCACACCTCCAAGTTAGTGGCATAGCATGATGCTTCAGAGATCATCCACGTGCAACTAACAATGGGCAAAATTGCAATCCAAATTGTAGCTTGTTACAGATCACCCCCCATGTCCCAAGACCCCATTCCACATTTCTGGAAACACTGGGAAACATAAAGGTCCTACCAAACACCCGGATATTGGGTGACTTCAATTACGCAAACATTAACTGGGAGAACTACTCAAGTACTAACTCTCTTGCCCAACATTTCCTAGAATTTATAAACTCTAATGTTCTGGATCAACTGGTCAACACCCCCACCAGAGGTGACAACATATTAGAACTGGTCATCACCAACATGGGCGATCGGTGTTCCACACTGGAGGTCAACCCCTCGCTGGTTAGATCTGACCATAAACTAATCACTCTGGATAGCCACATTCTGCTCTCACCTGCGGTCAAAGAAACCACAGTGAAAAACTTTTCAAAAGCAAACCACGTTACTTAAGACCGAGGTGGAAAGTTTCAAAGACCCCATGCTAAAGCTGCAAAATCCTTTACAAATGCACTGTATGGGCACCTACAAGAATGCATGGATCATGCTATCCCAAGCAAAACCAAGACTCACTCCTCCAAGAAAAGGAAACCAGTCTGGTGGACCCCTGCCATAAACAAGCTATACAATAGAAGGAGGAACTAGTACAGAAAACAGTAAAATCCCAAGAAGGGAAGACATCCCTGGTCAGTATCAGCAAGAAACTACGATCCCTCATAAAATCATCCAAGGCTAGCTTCAAAAGAAAAATTGCCAAGGACTCCAAAGATAACCACAAGGCCTTCTTTAGCTATGTCAAGAATCTGAGTGGTAATTCTCAGATCTGCTTGGAGTTAGTGCAGAATGGCACAAAATACACTGAACCAACCGATATCGCCAACATCCTGGCAGACAGGTTCAGTGCAAACTTCACCCCCCTCTCACCCCCAAAAGGGCCCATAACCATACCAGAGGAATGTAGTGCCCCTGAAATCACAGACACTCAGGTTAAAACAGCCTTCTCCAAAGCCAAAAACACAGCATCAATGGGACCGGATGGTGTCCCAGGCTGCATCCTACACAAGCTCAAAGATGAACTAACCCCTCACCTAAACACACTGTTCAAACTCAGCCTCTCCACAGGCTACATGCCCATAAAGTGGCACACAACAACGGTTATTCCATTTCACAAAGGTGGAGCCACAACTGACCCCCAGGAACTATCACCCCGTAAGCCTGACTAACTTGGTTTGCAAGGCTGTGGAGCACATTATCATAGATCTCATTAACAGAGACATTGGGAACATCCAAACACTGGACCCTACCCAGTTTGGCTTTGTTAAGGGGAGATCATGCCTCCTAAACCTGGTGGACTTTTTTGAGACAGTTACCAAGGCTATAGATGAGGGAAAGGTGGTCTACACAGCCTACCTAGACCTTGCAAAGGCCTTCAACATTCCCCATTCAGGTATTATAGACAAGCTCAATAGCCTGAACATAAACCCCTATGTCACGAGATGGGTTGCCAACTGGCTCATGGACAGAACCCACATGGTAAGAGTTGCATGAGCTAGGTCTGACTCTAAACCAGTTATAAATGGCATTCCCCAGGGCTCAGTCCTAGAACCCCTCCTGTTCAGCATATGCATCTCAGAGGTACAGGCAAGCACAGGAGGACTATGGCTGACCAAGTTTGCAGATGACTGCAAACTAGGGGCTATAATTGACTCTCTGGCTGACACAGACATCCTCCAAAAGGGCCTCACTGAGACAGATACCTGGTGTCAAAACCATGGCCTCAAGCTAAATGCCAAAAAGTGCATAATAGTCTTCCCCTTTGGAAAAAACATAGTACTCACAAACTACCACATAGGTGGTAGCCGCCTAAATACGGAAGACGTAATAAGGGATCTGGGGACCCAAGTAGATAGTAACCTCTCCTTTGACAATCACATTGCCAAAGTGGTTAGAAAATCCTTCTGTGTGGCCCACCTAATCACAAAAGGCTTGGCATCCAGATCAAAGGAGGTCATTGTGCCCCTCTACACATCACTCATCAGACCCATCATAGAGTACAATGCCCCATTTGGGATGTACCTTACAAGACACCTGCAACAGCTGGAAAGACCACAGAAGTACCTCACCAAGAGGATCACTGGCCTCAAACAGATGCCCTATGAAGCTCGACTGAAGAATCTCCAGCTGTACTCGGTTGCATATCGCCTACTCAGAGGTGATCTCTGCCTGACATACAAGGCCATGTCCAACAGAATTGATGGACATGTTCCACCTAAAGAAAACCATATCCCCTCGAGCCACACGCTCTAGGGATCTAAACCTCACCACAACAATAAATAGGACATGCTGGAGGGATAGATTCCTGTCCCAGAGACTTCTCATGCTCTGGAACAGGATTCCAATCTACATTAGGCAGAGCTCCTCGCTAATCCTCTTCAAAAGAAACCTTGACGAGTGGATGGGAAACAGAAAGTATACCCCAGGGATCACTTCACTGGCTCTGCTGGACAGAGGCACAGGGAACTAATCTAAGGGGGCGGCGAAAGCCAACACTTTCCAGCTAGGCTTATAAATGCCTTCAGACAGATAGCCTAGTACCTACCTATGAACCTATAATTGGTAGATATGGATCAGTGTGTGTTTTTGTGGAGTGAAGGCAAACATTGGACAACATTAATAGAACAATGATGATCCAAAAGGAAGCAAAATATAAGAAAGTACCACTTTTGTTAGTCTTGATGGAGAGAAAAAGCATTCAGTGGAGTAAGCAGAGATTTTATGAATAGGCCAATGGAAACATTTGCATTCCCTGATATAATAACAAGGTTAATTATAATGATATGTGAGGGAATCAGAGGCACAAATTAAAGTGGGGGGTTCCTCTCTGATACATTGTGTCCAAACAGAGGAACCAGGCAGGAATGTCTTCTTTCTTCTTTGTTGTTTGCATTATATTTAGAACCATTAGCAAAGAAAATAAGGTATTACAGCCACCACAACTTTTCTCCAGGTACTAGTGCTTCCCCTCCTTTTAAAATACTATTAAATAAAACTTCCAGATCTTTATCACTTTCTTCCCTCCTAGCTTTTAAACTTCCACAGGAATACCATTTGTTCCTGAAGACTGCCAGTGCATGCATGTAACACAAAAGTTGGAAATAAACATCCAAAAAAAAAAAAAACTGCCATGTATATTACAATGGAAGAATAGCTTTTTATCATAATGGCAACACTATCCATATTATCCTGGAACTTAACTGGCCTTCCTGGTATAGACAAAAAGGAAAGGGTATCGAATTACATTAAGAAATGAAGAGTGCAAATAGCAATGCTGCAAAAGACACATTTGGAAAGAAATAAGCATGTGAGTTTGACAAAGAAATGACTTGAGCACAATATCAGGGACAAAGGAAGATGGGACTAATTATACTAATTGTTAGAGAGTCTCCAATAGTGACAAAAGAGGAAGAAAAAGACAATAATAGTAGATTTGTAGTCATAAGAGGCAGCTGGCAATTTTTAATACTTTCCCTTCTGCCACAGTTTTGTTAGGATCACTTCTTTCTGCTGGTATGATTGCATCTTTACTTATACAGGCCTTGGCCGCTTTCTCATGGGCAGGACTGGAGCATACACTCAGTGTGCCCTTTCAATTAACAAATCCTGCTGCGGAATACTAGTCCAGTTAATTATTTGTGCTTTCATAAAATTAATATAGTTTGTTCCTTCTAGTTTTTCTGGTACAGCAGAAAATCTCAGGTTTGGTCTGTGTATTTTGTCTTCTAACGCTACAATTTTTTTTTTTGTAACAGCTCTTCTTGAGCAGTCTCATACTCGGTCAGTCATTTCTTTATTTTGACCTCTGATTTTTGCATTTTTATCAGTTCATCTGAATAGCTAGTTAAAGCTTTTTCCATTTTTTTCCGGCTTTTGTAATTTGAGTTGCTATACTTCAGTATATTTATTTTAATCACCTCTGAGAACATATGATTTATTTTTTCCTCTAAATTATTGGAAGTACCAAAGCAAAAGCTTAAACTGCTTTTTGCTGAACTGTTACAGGATTCTTCCCAGACAGTGTTTTTGCTTAATCTTTTCTCATTGATTTTCTTTCAGGTTCACTAAATTTCTTCTTTTTCTGGCAACGAGGTTGTGTACTTACTAGCCAGTAAATGAATTCTACTCAAACTGACTATCACTGGCTGTTGTTTCTCATTTTCTTTTTTTCACACTGGTACAGCTGAAATTAAGCTGTTGCTCAGTGTGCAGCCATCTTGTAAGTTTGGGTCGTCTGTTGAGAATTATACTTGTGTAGTTCCAGACACAGAAACTCTTCCAATAAAATATAATTTGTCACTTCTGCAGATAAAACTCTAACATTCTAATGTAAACATTATAATATCCATACATAATTGTCTCTAAACCTGCTAATTACCCCACCTCTTAACTACTATATTAACATTTTCTGCCCTAGAGTTCCTTCCCTCATTTCAACTTTTCTGAATTTCTAATCTCTAATCATTAGATACATTATCCGTTTGACACACCCGCCAACACACCTCTTCAAATGCTTAGTGTCCAACATCAACTAAATGCATAAGTATCTTTTATACTACAATATTTGCTTTTATTTACTTATGAAGGCAATCAAATTAGCAAATGTATGTGTAACTGTTCATGTATATTGCTTAATGCCATTCCAAGTAAATTGTTGAATGCCTATTTAAAAATGTTTGTACTGTGTTGGTACTTTTCTTCCTAGGCCTCTGCTGAAAAGGATTTTTTGATTAAATACAGTTGAACAAACTCGGTAAACAAAAGCAAAACAAAATAAAATAAATAACTATATTCACAGATTCAGCAGATGCTATCTAAACTGTACAAGGCCTACATTCCAACAGATTTCTGTAGAAGAGGGTGCACCATCTGACATTTACTAACATATGTGGGTCATTAGCATTAATGTTCCATACCTAACGATAACTGTGGCTATTTCAATATTTAATAATGCTTTGTCCTCTTCCTATAACTAGAGTATATTCCTTTCTTGCTTGCTTCAACTTTCTTACGACTGGTATCGGACGATTATACATGACCATTACTTCTTCGTTTTGAATAATTTTTTGCATGCAAGCCTTTGAATGATTTAGTACAACATTGCTATGTACATAACATTGAAGTAAGCAAATTAATAATGGGTTTCCTTTCAGGAACGTCCTTTGATGATTTAGGAGACTTCTCTTTTGTATTAAACACTTGCTGTGGTCACTAAATTTATATGAGTTACATTTTGTGACCAGCATATCGGTATGATGGTATATTACGCTGCCTTTGTCTGCAAAACTCTTAATGCACTGTGAATATTATCATGGTTTCCAATTTCTTTGCAAATGTTTAAGGTTTTGATACTTTGACAGGAGTAGACCTATGCCTAACTCAGGGTACAGTTAGAGTTCATGAAATCAATTTGCTTCTGTTTTTTATGGGTGCCAAGTATGTCTTCCATGCACGCACAATGTACCCAGAATTGCCCCTTTTCTCTAGTTTCTTTGAGGTTACCTGTATAGTTGTACACTAATGTATTCTTTATTCTTTTTTACCAGCCCAGTTGCTTCTACTACTACCACTAGAACAGTGTGTCACTGTTCCATTCCATTCTAGTTTCTACTTGCATATCTTGATATAATTTTATGTCCCTCAGTTGTCTGGGTACTATATTGATGAAAGATGGCAATTTTTAATAATTAATACCGCGTTGTCCTTTTTTTCTGCAATGACAATATCTGTTTTCTTGCATCTACTTTTTTATCAGCTAGCATTGATTGACTACATGTGATCATTGCCTCTTCACTTTCAGTAATTCTTTGTGGTTCATGTTACTGGTGCTTCTCAGATACATACATACTATAATGTTGGCACAGTCACCAATGTAAATGAAACAATATTCTGCCAGAAACTAACAGTTTCTGCACTTTCATCGTTCATGACATAGACTACTTCAGAACCATTCAATCTTTGTTCACACACCATTAAAATATAAACATCATTCAGTCATATGACCATAAGTGAAATTTATATAAGTAATGAATAAATACAAAAGTTATACAATAAATAAATATATAGAAATATTATGGCTTATCAGGTGTCTGATTAAGAAAGTTTTAACACAGGACGTCCAGTTGGAACAGCGCTACTAAGTTGGTTGGTGTTATGGTATGTTATGGTACACCCTCATAGGCTGGTATTCTTAATTATTTCCACTGCTGGTGGTTAAGATGATTAAACTTTTTCCAGTGGAATTAGTGACAGACTCGGTCAGATGGGTCTTAGGTGTCTCAGTGCACCATACTGAGGAAAAAGAGAAGTTTGTCATCCCCAAACTGCTTAAGAGGCCTGGTGGCAGCTCCACTGCTTTATCTATCAAGGATTCTGCAAGTGTTTATATGACGGAACTGCAGATGTAATGATATGAAGAAAAAATTACCACTATGCTTTTGGCCTATATCTACAATTCAGAGGGCACGATTACAGAAATGGAATCAGATCAATTCAGATCAGCTGTCCAGCATGATCATGATATGTAAGATTTGCAACACAGCAAAGCTTGAGTTGGAGGAAAATAAACTAGTGGATTTGGAAAATAAGGGATGGTGAAGAAACATGAGTGTTTGGGTGCCTGAAAGACATGGTGCATACCACTTTTAACTTTTATGAAAGTAAAGTTGGTTGAAAGCTGGGGTATCCATAGGTTGACTTGGTTTTGAGTAGACCTGCCATAGCTTTTCTCCAGTGCATGCTGCCTGTTTACCTCACAGACTGATTTTGATTTGCTTTCTTAGTTTTTCATTACAGGAGAGATTACTGAATAAGTTTTGTACCAGGGAAGCAGTTATTAATACATAAAAGTTTTGTAGAGCAAGTACAACATTAAGTAGTATCAAGTTTCATAGTGCTATGTCTTTAAGAAAACTTAATGAATTGAAATATTAAATTGTTTATCCAGTTATCCTCACAGTGGCTTTGCTGGGGTGCTCAGTTTCACTCACTTTTCCAGAGGATGCACACAAAAAAAAACTAAACTCAGTCATCTACCTTGGATTGGGAAGTGACTCTCAATTAGTACCAGTCAGATGGATTCAAATGAGAGACCCCCCCCCAACCCGTTTGTTTGGATAAGCAGCAGGCAGTGCACAGGGCTGCCTTGGTGGCACAAGAACATCTGGCAAATTTTGATTTATCAATGACTAATTGGTCAGTAGACTGTTTGTTTTCTTTTGTCCTTGCATTTGGTTAGATGTTGAAATTGCCTTAAGGTTTAACTTCTCACACATTATGGTAGAACTCTTAGGACTTTTGCTAACTGTTAATATAGCAATTCTTATTATGAGAAAATGTTATTTCACATGGTTTCAATCTGACTGTTTTTGGTTAACATGCAAGACATTGTCTTTTGACATGAATCTGTTGGGGAAGGACACCCGAGTAGTCTCTTGTATGTCAGGTTAAGGACAGTATGGAAATGTTTGATTATACCTCACTTCAAATGACAGCTGTTAGTTACCTCCTGCTTGAGAACTGCCAAATGTTAATTACATATGCATATCTGTATATAGTTATAATTAATAACTACTAGGTTTGTTCTGTTTATACTGTTGTTGTTGAAGTAGCTTGTCATGGATCCAGGTGAGTGCAATGTTTTAGGGTCTATAGTATATGAACGAAAGTTCATAATATCGAATGCTCTAAAGAGTGAAAATGCTAGACCTCAAACTCTTTATTGTGGGGGGCTGCATCCACCCACACCACCGCTAAATCTATATACCAACTCCAAGATCACACTATAGTGAGGAAAGAGCAAATATTCCAACCTTCACTGTACTGTGATCCCACAAGAAGCACTTCGAGGTTTGGCATTTTCACTCTTCAGAGCGTTCGATATTATGAACTTTCATTCATATAATTAGTCCCATGTTTACAAAGCTATGATGTTTGCCACACATTTGTGGATATCAGAGGTCAAGCAGAATGAATGATATGATTATTTGGTACTAAATAGCTGGTTTTCAGTTATTGGTATGGAGCGCCAATTTCTTTACTGGTGCAGTAAGAAGCGTAAGATTTTTGTATACAGTTACCATTACAGACCTCATTTCTTGCTTCTTCAAGAAACCCATCTAACAGACCGTGAGCCTGCAGATGTTGTGAAGAAGTTGTACTTGACAGGTTATTTCTCTTCCTCACCACTGGGGAGAAGAAGGGGCTAATCATATTATGGCACAAGTATTTAAACTTTTCCCTTTGGGATATAATAATCAATGAAGAAGAGGTATTTGTATTGGCTAAGGGATTTTATTATGGGCATATTTTAAAGATTGTTAATGTTCATTTACCTACTGAGATCCTTCCTCAGGTGCTTGCTTCACTGTTAAGATCTTTGTTGCTATTTCAGGAGTGGAATTTGACCCTTTCTGATGATAAAGTGTCAGCAGGCCTGAGGTTGAGGGCCCTACCAGCTCTGGGATAATACCGGGTAGGTACATTAAATTATTTGGGATGCTGGATACATATGAGGCATTGCGGCTGCCCCAGGATATTTATACTTATTATTCTCCCCAGTTTCATCCTTTCCTTAACTAGATAAAATGTTTATAACTAAGGAATATAGTTACATGGTGGAAGGTTTGTAAACAGTGCCTATTTATGCTCTCTTGTCATAGGCCCCTTAAACTGACTATAAGGTTTCCAGAGGTTCCACTTGAAAGGCATTGGAAAGCTAATTAAAGCTAATTTAACACTTTGTTTTACCTGTCCTTTATTAATTATTTGAGAAATTGTTTCAATAGCTGCAGGGGACTTATTAAGTTTGACCACGAAAACTGAGCCTATGAGTAGATTTTGTTTAATATCGATTACTCCACAGCTTACAACACTGCATTTTTGCATTTCTTGCCTCCTGTTATAGATCTAAGCTGGAATTCCTTCAAGCTGAGCTTCTGGATGCCAAAAACAAGGTTAGAGTGGGATTAATTGATGTCCCCAGTAGGCTCCTAAAAATTATGTATAAAATTCACAAGAGTTTTGTTGAGAAGCTATCACATGCACACAGAGCACTTAAACTAAGGGGCTTTGATTCTACACCAACTAGTTTAAGTATTTAGCCCTTCATTTGAGTACACTGGAGGCTGTGAGGTACATATCTAAGTTGAGGGCCTGGGATCAGGTAGGGAGTTTACCTTTCCCACGGATATAAAGGGAGGTTTTGTGAGGTACTATGCTAGACTGTACTCAGAAGAGTATGAAACATTCTCTTTAATAACAGACTGTACAGAGTAGCTTGTGTCATTGCCATTGTCAAAGATGGACTGGGGAGGGGATAATGTACCTAACAAATGAAGCAGAAATTCTGGATTTGGAAGTAGTCAATAAGGGATTTTATTAGGGATGATAAGAAACCCAGACTGATCTGGGACCACTCTACTCTTCCATTCCCTGAAGAAGGGATTGTCCTACAGATATAAAGATTATACCAGAGTAATGGATTTGAGGAGTTAATCCGGACAAGCAAGCTATCTTAACAGATATGATGAATATGCAAGTGGTGGGCCTATCTAAGACTTATAACAAATTCTTTACAAGGATTTGTCCCAGTTAAAGTCCTATCTTAAGTTAAGTTGACCAGCATCTCGTAGGGGATTGGTACAATGGGCTCTGTGGGGTGGATAAGGAATATACGTCCCATTGAATCATCTCTGTATTGCAGTGCTTGGTCAGGTACAGTAGCTAGAACTTTGAGGGATTATCTGAGCTTTTATTAGGAACATCTAATTTTAAGTCCCCAAATAACTTCATGGTAGCATTCCAGTGCTCAAAACACAATTGTGGAGAGCTAGAGTTGGTCACTATCAGAGGCGGATTGCCAGACTAAACAACAAATTCAGAGTTAGTGATAGGAAAGACTGACCACTTTAGGGTGACTGGATAGTGAATTTCAGATCCCTCACCAAGCTGAAGCAAAAGCATCTAATATCTAAGGGATGTGCTTCTGTATAAATACAGTGATTTGGAGTAGGGATCTGAATGTTGATATGGAAAATGTGACCTGGTTATGACCAATTCTGGCCTCTAGATATGTTGAACATTCCATTAAACTTCACTTCTTTGGGTGGAAATGCCAATTTAAGTATTTTTGCATGCCAGTAAGGATAAGTAGGATATTTCCTTGTGTTAATCTTTTCTGCTGGCATTGTAGATAGAAGGCGATAAGGGATTGAATAAACATTTTTGGGACTGTCCAATTGTGGGGGAGTTCAAAGAGATGCTGTAACAGATCTGTAAGTTCATTTTGCCTGGGCAAATTACTGTTGCTGTTGGCATTATAACTTTACTGTCCTGTACCTCAGCACAGCAAATCTTTTAATATCAATGGCTAAGAAATAAATTACAAGACGATGGAAAAACACTTGTCCTCCTATCAACATGGACTTACATCAGATAATGGAGCAGCAAGCTTTTCTCAAACCCAACTTTGGTAATTCTGTGAGGACAGTCAGTGCACGGAGGAATGGTCCCATTGGACAGAAGGGCACCATAAGAATTTCATCCTGGTTAGATGCAGGACTACCATACTAGAACTGATAACATGTTTCAAGTTTAAGCTGGGGTACTTCTTGTTGTTAGGGGTTAATTTTTGGTTTGTTTATTGTTTTCATTCTTGTTACAGTCATAGTTACATATTATATAGATAAACTCTTGTAATTTATGCAGTGTTTCATATGTTGAATGTTACTCTCTTACAATTTGGACATGTTATGGGATGGGGACAGAAGGATTCTTCAAAGCTAGTGCGTTATGCAGTAACACTGGGATATACTCACTGCTAGGGCTACTTAATACAATTATTGGATTAAACCAGTTTGGTGAATATATGTGTTGGAATTTTTACTTTTATGTTTTGTGGAATTATTGGATAAAATGTAAAGTACTCTTGCCAAGTTGAAATTATGTGGAATGTGGATTCTATGTTTGTTTAATACTGTAAACAAACAAAAAAAAATGACAGGTTTACTGAAAGATGCACATGAAGTGATAACCATTTTCTGTTCAGAGACAGCCCTACTAAAGTGCTAATGAGGCATTCTGGGGGAAATGCATATCATAATTAGCCATGCACTCTCCACAATAATGCCTGGGGCTGCATATGTGCCTGCCTAGGTGGTTGCAGTAGGAGTTTAGGTAGGGTGTATCATAGCTGTTTGTGTGTATATATGGGTAAATAGGTGAGTGTGGTGTATGTGGGGGGTGGCTGTAATACTTCCATATTCCCCTAGACTAATCAGCAAGTTCTGCAGCACTGGGGTTATACTAGACACCTGGGATAACTCTTAAACATCATGCCTTAGAGACACTTAGAAATAGAAGAAAGATTATGTGGATCACAAGAACACTAGAAACCAGGGATAACTCAACATCATGATGATGTGAGTCAGGGAGACATTAGGCTCCAGAAATAACTGTTAACATTGTCCAAGTGTGGGCTGTGAAATACAAACCATGAGTGATACTCTAAATATCATGCCACAATTGCCATAAAAGTAATTCAAACTTTGTACCCTCCCACCTCCCACCTCCCACAGAGGATATTATTCCTCTGTGCCAACCCTAGATACCAGGGACAATGTAAAATAGTACCTAAAACTGGAAAAAGATAGAAAGGGGAAAATGCCTCAAACCCTGCATCTTTGTCACAGAAAACAGCAGTATTAACCCACTACACTAACTCATAGGTTATTGTAGTAAGGTTTTTTTTTTTCACATAAGATGTATAACAAAATAATTAATAAATACATACATACATACATACATAAATAAATAATCTGGCCTTATTCAATGACTGCAGCAGTTCATGATTTATGAGACAGAACACATATAAGGTTACCCTTCAACCTTGTAGCACATGAAAGCTGGCAAAAGCCAAAATTAATAGGGGGGAGGACAAAGGTCCACAGTCAGGTTTAGTTACAAATGTAAAAAATGCTACAATAGCACATTTTGCATAATTTTCTATGGATACTCGAAACTCAAATGTCTTTCATTATTTACAAACTGTATTCTTAAATAGAGTGACAGAAAAACCCAAATTTTATGAGGAATGAAACAAAAATATGAGGCTAAAATCTGAATATTCTGCAAAAATCTGTGCAGTTCAGAGATATGCCTCTATGAGGCAATCAGGACAGCTGAGTGAGATGGGGTGTGTCTGTTTGGGGCGAGACTTCAGGATAAGGTTTGGATGAATACAAGACGACATCGGGAAAAATCTTTGAAGTGGTCAAGTGATGCAGTCATTTAAAAAGCGAATACAGCAATAGGCCTAGCTTTGCAATACAGTTTCTGTACAATATAAAGTATAAAACTCTAACCCCGGACGTTAACTAACTGATAATAATCATTTGTGTTTTATAAGATGAGGAGAAAAACAAATGGAGATAGTGGAGATGTTTTATCAGCTCAGAGACAGGTTAAGAGGTATGTTGTGTGTGTATTTTTAAACGTGTGTCTGCGTGTAGGAGTGTGAACGGGAGAGAGGTGCCTGTGTCAAGATACGTGGGTCACCGGTGTTAACAACTATAAGTAAGGCTGATTTGCACTTGCAGTAGTTAGAGGCAATTCAGAGAGATGCAAATTAGCTGATGAGGTTTTTTCCTCATCTCAGGTACCATGTCTCTGAATCACAGTTCTTAAGACTAGTGCTGGAACACCTTCTGAATCCTCAGGCAGATACAAACTTACTAATTTATCATTAAGAACTGTTAGCACACAGTATTACCTTATAATTCTCTTTTCTTATAGTGACTTTATAAATAAAAACATCAACCAATACAAAAAAATACAAATTTATTAAAACTGTTCCTTGTTTAGAGTACACCTGTTAACTGCATTAATACTTTGCCTAGACAAAATGTATAAAAACTTAATTGTATTGAGGTAACCATTTGCCTGTTCTACATATAAAAAATATACCACAGGACATGCAGGTAGTTATGTACACTACTTTTTATAACAGGGTTACATGCTCAATCCATGCAACCATAAAAATATACAAAAAAAATTACAAAATCCGCAAGGATATGGCCTAGTATTCTCATTTTCACATTCATTTTTACTCTAAACTACAGTTTCTTCATTTTCCAACAGTTTTCAAATTTATAGTTTCTTCTCAATTTAAGCAAGTCAATACCTGGGGTAATTTTCCAACTATCCTTCATAATATTTCTAACAGATACAACACCAGCACTATAGGCAAGTTATTTTCTTGAATTCAAGCCTTATCCATAGTGTAGTTGGTTTATTACACAATTTAATAGACTGAGGTCAAAGAAAAAAAAATTATCATAATGAATCACCCTGGATATCCCTCACATGATTTCTACACTTTTGTATTTTCATTGTTCATAGTTTCATATGTGTGTACTAGGCTACTGGCCCTGGAGCCTTTACAAGCCTAGCCCATAGAAGTGCCCTGGCATCATGCCGCCTGACATTAGTTCCCAATGCCTCTATCAAGTAGAGCCACTGGAGTGATCCCCGGGGTAAACCTTCTATTTCCATCCACACATCAAGATTTCTGTTGAAGAGGGCCAGTGAGGTGCTCTGCTTGACATGTATCGAAAGTCTATTCCAGAACATGGGCAGTCTCTGGGTTATGAACCTATCCCTCCAGCATGTTCTGCTGATTGTGGTAATGAGGTTGAGGTCTCTGGAGCATGCAGTGCGGAGGAATTGAGATTTCTTTAGATGTAGTATTTCTACCAGAGCTGCGTCACACATGGCTTTGCAAGTCAAGCAGAGATCGCCTCTTAGTAGGATGATATGAGACAGAGAATAGCTAGAGTTTTTTGAGTCTGTCCATGTACGACATGTGTTTAAGGCCTAGGATCCTCTTCGTGAGGTACTTTTGTGGCCTTTCCAGCTGTTGCATGTGTCTAGTGAGGTAAATGCCCAATGGGGCATTATACTTTATGACTGGCCTAATGAGGAAAGAGTAGAGAGAGATGATGACATCTTTCTTCCTGGATGCAAAACCCTTGTTAATGAGATGTGCCATATAGAAGGACTTTCTGACCACAGTGGCAATGTGGTGGTCGAAGGAGAGGATGCTGTCAACCTGTGTCCCTAGATCTCTTATAATGCCTTCAGTATTCAGTGGGCTCCCATCAGTGTGGTAATTAGTGGGAACTGAGTTTTTCCCAAAGGGGATGACGACGCATTTTTTGGTATTAAGCTTAAGGCCATGGTTTCGACACTAGTCATTGGTCTCAGTGAGGCCTTTCGGTAGGATGTCTACATCACTTGGAGATTTAATAATGGCTCCCAGCTTGCAGTTGTCTGTGGACTTGGTCAGCCAGAATCCCTCTTTGTTGGCCTGGACTTCTGAGAAGTTGATGCCAAACAGGAGAGGACCCAGGACCGATCCCTGTGGGAATCCACTCGTGACTGGTCGGCAGTCTGACTTGGAGCCCACTACTTTCACACTGTGGGTTTTATCTGTGAACCAATTTGCAACCCACCTAGTGATATGGGGTCTGATGCCTAGTTTGGTGAGTTTATCAATAAAGTGGAATAGTATCAAAGGCCTTGGCCAGATCTAGGTAGGTTGTATGAACTGCCTTGCCTTAATCCACAGATCTAGTAACTGACTCAAAGAAGTCAAGCAGGTTGAGTGGGCATGATCTACCTTTAACAAAACCAAATTGTATGGGATCTAGATTTTGGAGATTCCCTATACCCTTGTTAATTAGGTCCATGATGATGTGCTCCACAGCCTTACATATCAGGCTAATGGGGTGATAATTTCCAGGGTCTGTAGTCGCTCCCCCTTTATGGAGAGGGATAACTGTAGCAGTGCGCCATTCAGTAGGGACAAAGCCTGAGGTGAGGCTGTGATTGAACAGGGCACACAGATGTGGTGTCAGTTCACATTGTAGTTCATGTAGAACACATCCAGGGATATTGTCGGGTCCCATGGAAGCTGTATTCTTGGCCTTGGAAAGTGCAGCTTTAACCTGTGCTGCAGTAATGCTGGGTGCCTTGGCTTCCTCCAGTATTATGATTGGTCCTTTGGGGGGATGGGTAAAGTTGACACTGAATCTGTCAGTCAGTATGTTGGCAATATCTGTTGGCTCAATATAGGAGGTACCATTATGCAGTAACTCAGAGCAAACCTGGGTATTGCTATGGAGATTTTTGATATAACCATAGAAGGCTTTGTGGTTGTTTTTAGTGCTTGCTGCAATTCTGTCTTCACAGCTGGCTTAAGAGGTTTTGATGCAGGATCTCAAGTTTTTGTTGAGGCTAATAAGGGAGTTTTTCCAGTCTTGGGAATTCACCTTTTTCTGCAACAGTTTTTTCCTTCAGTTGTAGAGTTTATTAATGGCAGGAGACCACCAGATTGGCTTCTTTTTTTGGAGGAGAGCATTCTTGGTTCTGTTGGGTATGGCTAGTTCCATGCATTTATATACGTGTTCGTACAGTACATTGATGTATGATTCGGCAGTCATGCATCTATTTTCCATTGACATTGCAGTGTCTTGGTACATGAGTAGTTTTCCCAGTTGATGGAGGAGTAGTTGAAGTCACCTATTATGAGAGTGCTGGGTTGGACCCTAACAGTTTCCAGGGTGCTTAGGAACATGGCGTGAGAGTCTTGGAACATGGTTGGGTATCTATAGCAGGCTATGACCTGAATCGCCATCTTACTCAATGTTAGTTGTACCTGAAGTATCACAGATGCATTATGCTGGGCTACTAGTCTGGAGGTGTGCATATCCTTTATGAATATGAAGACACCACCACCTTTGGAGCTTTGGTCCATGTTCTGGGGCCAAAAACTGTGGAATGAGTTACAGCCTGGTAGCACAGGGGTGCTTTCTGCTACTTTAAACCAGGTCTCCATTACAGCACAAATGTCAGTGTTTTCCATTTTGAGGAGTTCTTTGAGCAAGTGCATCTTGAGATATAGACTTCTAGCACTGAGCAGCATGACCCTCAGATTGCATTTATTTATAGCTGTTACAGTGGTAATTTGGTCTTTGGAACATTGCCTAAAAAAGGCACTATAGGGGTGACAGGAGCCTTAGCCAGTATCTGGAAACCCAGGGGTGACAGATGCAGGTCATCTCTAGCAAAGCATTGATGTCCGTCAGTCATGTCATCCCAAGCAGACAGATACTGGATCCCCTTAAAATGACACCAGAAACTTAGCCAATTTTTGAAGTCAATAATTTTCTGCTTGTACTGTGGTATCATTCTGGGCAACGGTAGGATGCTGCTCAGAGCTAGGGCATACCTACCTGGGCCACATAATCCGAGAGTTCTTCCATGTCTCTTTTCATGTAGTCCAGGGAGGCGCATCTCAGGTCATTCACACCCACATGGAGAGTGACAGAGTCATACTTGTATTTGTTGTGGAGTGACCTCAGTGCATGTGTTGTGTGTCAGATTTTGGCAACTGATAGACAGATGACTGTTACCCTCTCCTTAATCAACCTAATGAGTGGGCCATCAGTGTGCCTCACTATCGAGTCATCTATGATTAGTGTATTGGGCAAGCTGTTTTGCCTTAGGGGCTTAGGTTAAGGGGCACACTGTGTAGATGAGCTATGTGTCTTGTGGTTTGTGCTGTGTTGTGGTGGTAGAATGCGTTTCTGCCTTGGAAGTCTCTGCTGTTTGGGTAGATTTCTATTGAGAGCCTCTGCGAAGGTGGATGTGTGGTTTGGGTTTTTATGTGAGAGCCGTGATGGTGGGTGTTTTGGAGGGCTGTGTGTGTTGCATGTGGTGTGGTGCAGGTGTTGACCTTCTCCTCTTGACTAGCTATTCTGGTCTTGGCTTGAGAGTGCATGGCTTCCAGTTTGGATGTATAAGTGCATCTCTCACAAGTCTGAGTGTTGGGAGGTAAGAGGAGAGGGTTGTCTGTGTACATGAGGCAGTTGCTACACTGCCTCAGAATGCCCAAGTTCACCAGATTAATAGGAGAAAGCACAGGAAACTGACCTTTAGACACACCAGGAGGGATGGTCATTATTACTAAGTACTGGAGCTATTTCCTTATATATTCCTTTTACAGGGAAAATGTCACTCAAGTTGTCTGAGTCTGTACAGAGCACTGCCAAACACTTGAGAGGGAACTAAGCAGACCCTGAAAATTTAAGGTTGAAGCATTTAGGCAGATATTCTGAAGTTAGAAAGAAATCAAGCAGTACTTACTGATAAATAAAGAATTAGCTTGTCAAGAATGATGAAAAGAGGGGAGTCGCATGAATGGCTACTACTAATGTTGGTCTCAGCACAGCTTCACTCTGTTGGGATACAATACTCCTTTGCTTCTTCTCTCACCAGAAGCAAAATGTTAGCACCAATCCCAAGAAGAGAAGCAGGCCACGGCCTGTTTGGTGATCCACAGTCTTGTCCCCAGATGATGCTAGGGTTTGCAGGCTTTTAGCCTATTTCTGGTAGATGCCTCAAATAACAAACAAAACAATCAGCTACGTTAAGCACAGACACTCACTCTCAAACCAGAAAGAGTCAGGAATCAATGCACTCTGCTCCTACTCTCTCCAGGATCAGAATATAAGCACAGATTCCAAGTTGTCACTTATAAAGCAGTTACTAAGCTTTCTGGTGATCAACAGTCTCCAGGAAATTATGTAACTGCACTCCTCTCACGAGGAGAAAACAGAAGCACTAATCCCAAGATGACTACCGAGAGCCAGAATGCGGGCTCTCTATTAACTGGTGGTCTTGCAACAGATGCTTAAAGGTAAAATGAAAAAAATTATTTATCCTAAACACTGCAGTGTGCACTAGAGGAGTTAGATGTGAAAGTAGGTAACTTAAGTTTTACCTGTCTAAGAAGTTATGTTTTAGTGGAGAGTCAATATTTTTAAAATAGCAGGATAGCTTGAAAGGGGTGGTCACATTTGTATTCTGGTACTATGGAATACAGTAGGATGGCCAATAAATTTAAATAGTTGAATGGAAGTGATTTCACAAAATGATAATTTTGTGCTTACACCAGCCAGTAAAAGCAGACCGGAAATGAGATATATGATCAAATTAACATAAGGGGCAGGCAAGTAGAAATACAGTGGTGTTTAAGAACACAACAGTAAACAGGTGGGAGCATGGGAAAATTTTCTGTCTGACTCACAAGAGACAGAGTTGTGGTCTCTTTTTTAATATGCAGTTAAAAGCAGAATACAAGTGAAACTCAGTGTAAAGAAAACAAATCATAGTATACAAAATAGGAAAAGGCAATAAAGTAATACAAAATACAACAAATAAAAAGCAAACTAACCTTTCCCTCACAGCGAACTGTAGCAGATTCTGGGTCAGCCTTTCCAGTGAAGCACTAAAATGGTTTATTTTACCCCTTAAATAGAAGGTTTATTTCCTAGCTCCATCCCCTCAGTTCACATATGATTAACCTTAACTGACCTCTTCTAACTTATGTGTGACTCCTTAATTGACCTGTTCTAATTTCCATCTAACTCACAAGAGACAGAGTTGTGGTCTCTCCAAGTTTTAATATGCAGTTAAAAGCAGAATACAAGTAAAACACAGTGTAAAGAAAACAAATCACAGTATACAAAATAGAAAAAGGCAATAAAGTAATACAAAATACAACAAAAAAAAGCAAACTAACCTGTTCTTCACAGCAAACTGTAGCAGAGTCTGGGTGAGCCTTTCCATAATGACTGACATGTAATTTATTAATGTATGGCGCATTTTATTCATCTGTAAACATTTTATTTATTTATTGACATTTGTTAACTGGGAAAGTTCACTGGGCCAATGACCCATTTGCAGTGGAGGCGCAGGGAGAAAAACTCTATACAAGCACATAAATATTTACATAACATCAACTTTGAAAGTCAAAAAAGTTTTTACACAATACAAATTCAAGAAGATATACAAGACAAATACATATTTAGATGTATACAATACAAAAAAAAAACAAACCCAGTGTGTTAGATTTTTAGTAATTCTGTTTGTATATTCTCATAACTAAGAATAATTTTATGAACCACAGAAATGAAATACAGTCTACAATTATTTTTTATCATCTATACATGGCATACTCATTCCGTTTTTGCAGGTTCTTCTATAGCTTTGATCAGTAAGACATTATCTTTGGTTCTTTATGATTTGCTTTTATCATCTTATATTTATGTTCTAAAGAGACTCTGGGTCAATTTCAGTATACAACTTTTATATTGTTAGAATGCAAATTAATGGTCAAAGCTCATGGGGTAGTTTTCAAGTCCAGTTTTAAGGAGTACTGTTTTGTCCCACGGCTAACAAGGCTGGTTTCACTTCAGAATGTATGTACAGGAAATATTATTCAAGGCTAAATCAGGTTGGTTGAAAATACATTAAAGCCTTTAGCCAAAAGCTGGCTAAAGCATCTGCTCTTGTCATTTTCTGGTGGAAGCCTTTCTTAATTTCATCTCAATATCACTGGCTGGTACATCATACAACTTGATATCCCCAAAATCAGTGTTTCTCAAGGTATCCTTGGTGAAGGACCAGTTGTTTATATTTCTAATTTATCATGGACCTCTAATGCCTCTGAAAAACCTCAGTAAACAGACTATGGTATTTGAAGACATACAATGAAGAAACCACACCACCTGCATAATTTCTTTCTCATGTTTCCACTTGATTAATTTGAAGGGCAAGACTGGATAAAACTACAATGAAATAAATGAATTAAGGCTGGGGGTGTGGGGGCCTTGCCATAGGGTTCTAGATGCTTGGAGGTGCATTTGAGAACTTTTTTCCAATCATTTGACCCAATGATGCCATTAACAGAAAACATGACTAAGGGAACATCTTCTTTCAAAGAAAAATAGCCTGTGTCCAAGATTTAATGCTCAAAGCCGACAGGCATCTCCCAATACCCTGAGATGACAAATGTCTGCAAGGATACAAAAAAGGCAAATCCAAACCCAGAAATACCTTGAAATACTGCCTCCCTCCTTGCCCCTACAAACAATAGTCACTTCCTGTAACATCTCTAGTGTTAGATTAGGATTAAAGTAAATGAACAAATGGCCATAATCATATAACTGAAAATGTTGCTGCCACACATTTACAGATGAAGTATCCTTACTGCTACTCCTAAAGGATCAGGGACATATTTTAAATATTGCTCTCATAAACTTATAAAATTGCTAGAACAAAAGGCTTTGTGTTTGCAAGCATTTTCTGAGTGATACAAAGTATGAAACTCATGTCTGTCATTATTTACAGACAGCAGTTTGCCAGAATACCACATATCTGTGAGAAACATGCCAAAGCAGGAGGTAAGAGTGGAAGCAGTTGAGACCAATGTCCCTTGCACAAAGACACGCACACAACCATCAGTTATAGCCATCTGCAACACAGTATGAACCTCATTTGGTTGTGATCAAATAAATGCGTAAATAATGGACCAAAATTGTACTTCAGCTCACTGCTGTCAGAACCATAAACAGCAATCCATTGCAAACCCCACTGCCCTCTTTACCACTTAGGTCAAGAATCTGCACTTAGAAAATAGCTAGAATAACTATTTTTTGAATAATATGGAATCCGAAACACAAATGTCTGCCATTATTTATTGACCCCAGTATTTAATAATTTGTCTGGAAAAATATGCAGATCACATTTTTAGATGCCTTTAGCTCCACCCAGTAACTCCCCCACTGAAAATAATAACAATAGTAGTAAAATCTTGCCTTATACTTTCGTGATTGCTTCCCAAGCCAGCCATCAACCACCCATTCCCTCCCTTATATTCACAGGCTTTCTGTTCCAACAAAGAACAGAAAACCAGCAAATGGCAAATTGATTGAAGTGAACTGATCATTCAAAGGTCAATGCATTTAACCAATCATCCCTCCTGTCAACCACAGGAATCCTGGCTAAGGAGGCCAAGGGGATGTTTATATTTTATTTTCTCTAGTAAAAAAATACATTTCTTTACTTACAAAATAAAGGAAGAGAAAAGAAAATCTGCCTGGGGACTGGTAACAATGTTATGAGACTGTAAGTGGTCTCTGGACCATACTTTGAGTAGCTCTGCTCTAAGTGTCAACTCTTTTATCCATTCAGCACTACCATTATGCTCAACAGGATCCTTCTTATTGTTTCTCCATTATTTACTAAATTCTTCTGTTCTGGGATGTTTCATGGTTGCTGTAGTCTTTCCCTTCCCAGTTCCCTATCAAACGTTTTGCAGGGGTCATCAATAAACTTCTTGCTTTGTACTTTTTAATTTATATTTCTCTGTATACATTCTAAGCTATTTTCCACTTCTCCTGTCAGAAAGGGTACAACAATCTTACTCGGTTTTACTGCTCACTCTTATCTTGTCACATCTAGTTTTTCTAGGAGTGTTTAACTATTCTACTTTCTATATTCTTCTAGCAATGGTTCTTTTCCTTTTTTTCTGTCTAATCAATGCTACCATTGCTTCCTTGCATTTCTTTTAAACTACATTCTCCTGATAATACTTTGTCTGTTATTTAGTTGCACAGTAGTGTATTTTAAATTGTGTTGATTTTCTTTCATATGGATCTCTCTTAGTGTTCTATTTACTATGTTCAACTGTTTCATCAGTCTTTAGCACAGTCTATATATATATATATATATATATATATAAATATTGCACTCTTTTGATTATCTGTCTTAAAGCTAGCCATTTCTGTTATGGTAAGCAGTTCTTCCCTTGGCCCATTCTTTTCTTGGCTAAGGATTTGTTCTTTATTCTCTAACTCTTCCCCCCCCCCCCCAATGTAAGATTAACTTGGCGTTCTACAAGTCCTGCTATTAAAGGTTTTGAAATGTTGCTTTGCGGTCATCTTTTGGAAAGAGTATCCTCCTCTTTCACTTATGCCACTTCATGAGCATGAATTCACATCTCGTGCTGTGACGTTTCTGTATGAAAGATTCTACAATAAAAATGAGTTACTCACATGGATTCTTTGTTATCTTTCTATCTCATTGAAAAATTTCCATTTTAGTATGTTCCACTATTGTATTATTTTCTTTGCAAAATTTGTCCAAACGCTGTAGTGGCCAAACTGATTAATGCAATTTTCTTTAGTTTTAATTTTCTGTACATTGTGCACCATATCACATCTCTTTTTTTCTTTCACAATTACATATTTACTATCGGATTTTAATACCTTTGGTGCAGCACTTCTGTTACATCTTTTTTAATGCCCTAAAATTTCTTTTTTTACATATTACTTTGTACTGATATTCTGTATTAATGACTAATTTCATTTGTAGCCTTTAGAACGTTTCTTTTTTTTAAGGAAGAATTTTGCTCTCTTCAGTTCCTTTTTACCCTTGTTTTTGTTGCATAACCAAACCAACACAGAACACAGTGTGTCATTTTTATCATCATTTGTCCACTTTCATATGTACACCTCATTTGGCATTTTTTTTAATACTGACTACATATATTGGGTGGTACAGTGATTAGCATTGCCTTCTCAAAGCAAGAGGTTTTTCTGCTTTATTTATTTAACATTTGTTTACTGGCAAAGTCCAACTGGGACAGAGCCCATTTTCAGAACAGGCCCAGAGAGAAACACTCCAGACACGTCTTTGGAAGATGGCAGGAAACCGGAACACCCAGAGGAAACCCACATGAACACATGGAGGACATGCAGACTCCTTTGGTACTTGGCTGGGGGACCTTTTATCTTGAGTCTGCATTTCCTCCTTCCATCCATGTTTCTTTTTTTTTTTCTGGGCACTATGGTTTCCTCTCAAAGACATGTTGTAGGTGGATAGGTGACTGCATTGTTTGTGAAGAGTGTGTGTGACAAGTAAGGGTGGCTTGGCAATCTAATGCTATTCCCTAATTGTCTAAAAGACTATGTGGGTGACATTAGATGTTCATGATACTGCTGCAGAAGTTGGAAGTAGTTCAACAACACTGGATGGATTTTGTCTACTACAGAAGTGATACAGAATGGTTTACACCACTGTGATAAGAATACGTCCATCTTTAGAGGACTCTAACACATCTCTTTTTCCACCTTTCTTGGTTCAGAAGCCAGTAACAAGGATAATTGCTCTTTTGTCTGTGATCTCATGCATTCAATAGCTCTCTTAATCTCTCTCTTACCTTTTGCCATATACAGATATCAGTATTGGCTTACCGAGATTCTGTAAACAGCAGGGTCCACCCTTAGAAGGTACTTACCAAGGCATGAAGGTGACCTCAGGTTAAGCAATCTTTGTCTTCATTTCTCACCGATTTCTTTCTTGCATATTTTCTCTGTCCATCCGGATTCCCTGTCTGAATCTCTGGATGTTTTAGAAAACCAAACTTAAAACACTTACTACAGTCAGCATATTTAATTGCTTTCTCCCTTTTTTAATCTCTCCAAATGCTTCTGGGTTTCTAATCCTGTGGATGGAATGCACCCCATTTTTAAGCCAGGGTACAAGTAAAGGTCATGAAATTGGTACTGGGTACAAGTAAAGGTCATGAAATTGGTGCTGATGTTTTTGTCGTTGATGTTTGCCACAATATAATAATAACTGCCTCCTTCTGCAGCTCATGTTAAGTTACATGTATCAGAATCATATTTATGTACACGTGAACATTCTTTATTAACTCTATTGCTCCTATGACTATTTGAACTACGGTCTATATTATATTCTCGAAAGCCGACTATGTCGAATCTGACATTGTCAACACGAGAATATCGAACGCTCAGAATCACGAGCGTGTAAACGGAAATCTCCGTAAGGGAAGATTTCCATTAATGCAATGTAGTTCAGTCTCAGAGTTGGTATATTTAAGTAGCATGGGGTGTGGGGGGTGCAGGGGGGCTTGCCCCCTGCTTAAACCCGTTAAGGTACTTTTTTTTTCTTTTTTTTATAAGGTCGATGTTTGAATACATCGACCATATGGTGTCAACCATATGTTGTTCAATGGTTTCAAACGTCAATCGTATAATATAGACCCTTGAACTATCTAGGTGTCTTTATTCCACATTGCTGAAGTTTCATCTTGTATTTTATACCTATGCCTCTCAGTATGCAAGACACTATAATCACCAAGTGTAAATGTTTCGATGAATAATGCTACTTTTATCTTCACTTACAACATACTTCCTTGACTGTTGGTATTGAATTATTCAATGTAATCAGTACCTCATATCCAGTAACTCTTTGTGGTTTATATGCTTCTCAACTATTTAGTCCTCAGACAGTCTTACCACATTACAGTGCCTTTCAGTGTACAGACCCTCTGCCATGAGTACAGCAAAACAAGCAACAGAACGTGAAAATGTTTCAAGCTCTGTACCACGATAACTACATTTGTCTGTATCTCCCATGTTATCTATAGACTTTGCAAAGCAGCTACTCCACAATTTTGTAGTGCCATTATCAGCTTTTAATCTTTGGTTTAAACTTGCCTCTCCTCCTCTCCTTAGTCAGTCATGCAGAAAATCTTGAGCAACATGTGATTGTTCCTGCAATACCTGCAATACTACAGACTTACCACTATAACTGTGGGCTTTCCAGTTTTCTTTCACTTTTCTCTGGTCATGTTCTTTATACTCTTACCTTTGTTTTTTTGGCATTTTCTGTTGCCAGCTCTCTTTTTAATTCTGGGATGAGTTCCATCCCTGCGGTTTTTCAAAATGCTTCCGTTAATCTGAGCAAACATGCCATCATAGACTTATTTTCTTCATCGCTTAGGGCACTCACAATATCTGGATATTATGATGTGAACAAATATTGTATGCAGTCCCTCTATTGCAGATCTATACATACAGTCAATTTCATGGAGGCTCGGACCTCCTTCAGAGTGAGGAATATGTAATTGGAACAAGTACTGAATTTCACACATCACTGATAAAGAAGCATTTTTCTTGTTTTCCTGTCCAGCTGATTCAACACTTTTAGAGGCCAGTAAATCACCCCAAAGTTGTGGATTCTTATCAAATTATTTAACAGACATATTTTCAAATGTGATATGGGCTATCCCATATCATCGACAATACAGTCCGTTGAATCATTCTAACTGAGATTGCTTTATGTTAGGGATCAAGAAATTTGCACTTTTCCCCACTGTAGTATAATCTTGGAGTTGATATATATATATATATATATATATATAATTAGCAGGGGGGTGGGGAGTGCAGGGAGGCTTGCCTCCCTACAAAAGCAGTTTTTGTGATGTGTGTGGGTGTCGTGTTTTTCTTAGTGGACTGCAATGTCGATGATATGGGTTCGACCATATCACATTCAAAATTGTGTCAGTTCAATTATTTGCTAGGGACCCCAAAAGTTGTAAATAAGATCAGGAAGAACAAGCTAATTTGTACCTTGAACTCTATTTCTTGACAGTATGGCAGCTTTTAACCTTGGCCATTGAGGTTCATGACCACTTCTACTTTACCAATACCCCACCCCCACCTTAGGCTTAATGCCTTTTGTAGGTGAGACAGACCAGTGACGTCTTAGATTAATTTGTGGGTGCTTATCTAATCATCTAGGTCCTGAATGAAAGATAATTAATTAGTAGGTGTAGTCTGCTCCAGTAGTGGGGAGACACTGTGTGATGAATCTGTCTATCACATTTTATCTGCTGGTGAAGATTTAGGGCTCTGATTCTGGTATTTATGAAATTATTAGACTTGTAGAGATACAAGAGATCCAGATCATCTGGGTCTCTAATGGCAGCGAAGGCAAGTCATAAATCTTCTGTCTGACAGTTTGTATGCAACTTGAGTGGTTGCTGAGAAATTGCAAGTTGCTTACAAAATATTACAAATGTAATAGTTACTGTGTTTACTGTGACTTACATTAAGACCTAGAACCTAAAGAATACTACCACTATAAAAATAGTTTATGCTGAAGGGTTTGCCATTTATACTTTTTTCATAATCCCTATGGTTCCAGAGATATGAACATTTGTTTGAAATGTGAGGACATAATTTAAAAGGCTTAGGCTCCACCTATTGGAAGTTACAGAGCAAACTTTGTGAGCTCCATTGGCATGAACTAGTTAAAACTGGATCTTCCCTTGACAAAGTCAAACTGCTGCGGGTCAAATCTAATGAGATATTTGCTATCATAGTTTATAAGATCAGTTATATTACATTCCAGGACTATGCAGGTGAGGCTTTTGTGGCTGATGGGTCTGTAATTCCCAGGGTCAGTGGTAGGGCTTCCACTTTCAGAGTGGGATCAACACTGCAATGTGCCAAACTTCAAAGAAAAAGCCTGTATCAAAACTTAGGTTAAAGAGTTTGAAGAGTGACTCAGTAATTGTGAGCTTAGTTCTGTTTATTAGACAGTATCATGCCCCATGTAAGAAAGATTTCTGGTCTTAGAAAGCACTTTCCGTATGTGTTCCTTTGTGATACCAGGGGATTTATGGGATTATGTTCTATATTGCCTTCCTAGATATTTCTCCAAAATATATATATTTTTTTTGGTAGTGTTTCTATTCCTTTGGCTTTGTTTCCCAATTCCATAGAAAACTATTTTAGGTCATCAATGAATTACTTATTTTGTACTTTTCTTTTATATTTATCTGCGTATCTTCTACGTTTTTCTGCCTGTGCCAGTATCTTTAGTTTATAATTTGCAATAGTGTATGAAAGATCTTAGTCTGTCCTAATATTGCTTTTATCACGTTTTTCTTTCTAAGTATTTGTTTACATCTGTCCCCTCTTCTATACTCTAATAAAAGTGGCACTTCTTGTCTTAACTGCTTTATAGTTTTCTTTATTCGATACTTCTAAGATGGCATTTGAGGTCTTCCCTTCCTTTTCCTTATTGCCCTGCATTTTTGTGGTAATACTTTATTAATTTTGCTGATCAGTAATCCTATTTACTTCTGTTATATCACAAGAATTTCTGTTAATAGTCTTAATTATATAGTTCATTTGTGTTATCACATCTAGCACTTTGGGTCTATTGACTTTCTGTAATCTATTTTCTTCATCATCTTAATATGTCTAGCCATTTCTATTGAATCAGCAACTCTTCCCTTAGGCCTTTTCCTTCTAAACTAAGGACACATTCTTTATTCTCTATTTCCTATGGACATTCTACATCTTCCTGTGACACATTCTCTTCAGCTACAGTCTGTGCCATTCTTTGCTCTTTCAAATGGGAACTCTCTGGCCTATCACTCCACAACAATGACTGCATCAGAGCTGTCACAGTTTCCTGCTCCTCCTATCTCTCCACAACAATGACCGTCAGAGCTCACAGTTTCCTGCTCCTCCTATCACTCCACAACAATGACTGTGTCAGAGCTGTCACAGTTTGCTGCTCCTCCTGTCACTCCACAACAATGACTGTGTCAGAGCTGTCACAGTTTGCTGCTCCTCCTGTCACTCCACAACAATGACTGTGTCAGAGCTGTCACAGTTTGCTGCTCCTCCTGTCACTCCACAACAATGACTGTGTCAGAGCTGTCACAGTTTGCTGCTCCTCCTGTCACTCCACAACAATGACTGTGTCAGAGCTGTCACAGTTTGCTGCTCCTCCTGTCACTCCACAACAATGACTGTGTCAGAGCTGTCACAGTTTGCTGCTCCTCCTGTCACTCCACAACAATGACTGTAACAGAGCTGTCACAGTTTGCTGCTCCTATCACTCCACAACAATGACTGTATCAGAGCTGTCACAGTTTCCTGCTCCTCCTATCACTCCACAACAATGACTGTATCAGAGCTGTCACAGTTTCCTGCTCCTCCTATCACTCCACAACAATAACTGTATCAGAGCTGTCACAGTTTCCTGCTCCTCCTATCACTCCACAACAATGACTGTATCAGAGCTGTCACAGTTTCCTGCTCCTCCTATCACTCCACAACAATGACTGTATCAGAGCTGTCACAGTTTCCTGCTCCTCCTATCACTCCACAACAATGACTGTATCAAAGCTGTCACAGTTTCCTGCTCCTCCTATCACTCCACAACAATGACTGTATCAGAGCTGTCACAGTTTCCTGCTCCTCCTATCACTCCACAACAATGACTGTATCAGAGCTGTCAGTTTCCTGCTCCTCCTATCACTCCACAACAATGACTGTATCAGAGCTGTCACAGTTTCCTGCTCCTCCTATCACTCCACAACAATGACTGTATCAGAGCTGTCACAGTTTCCTGCTCCTCCTATCACTCCACAACAATGACTGTATCAAAGCTGTCACAGTTTCCTGCTCCTTACTTTGCTGTGCAACTCCAAATGAACTTTTGTATCGATTTCCCACTGAAGGCTCCAAAGTATCTTCAATGAGCAACTGATAAGATGCTTCTGGTTCCACTGGTTTCTCCTTAATTTGGGGACTTGCTGTTCTATCATGCTGTGACATTACCAGAGTTGGATTTTCTACATTAAAGCCTTCACTTTGCAGGTAATCCATAACTTCAGTTTCTATTTCATTAACATCTCCATTACTAATCCTCTTTTCTACTTTCCCCCTTTGTTTTCTTATTTGTTTGTATTGTAAAAACTGTCCATATCTTGTAAAAAATTCCATATCCAAATGCCTTTGCCTATATTTCTCTTCAAATATATTTGGTGCTGCCTTTTATATATTGATTAGCTTTGCGTTTTCCTTTGCATAAATATTTCATCATTTTAAATCTCTTTTTCTTTCCCATGTCCATGTTTCTTCGTCAGCTGTCTCCGGTTTCTTCTGTTTCTCTTTAATTTGAGGACTCATTATTCTATCATGCTGGGACATAACCTGTGTTAAACTTTGTACACAAAATCCTTCACTTCGTAGGTGTTCCGTAACTGTAGCTTCTATTTGTTTAACTTCTTCTTTACCAATCTTCTGTTCTATGTTCCCCCTTTCTGATCTTAGTTTTTGTATTGTAAAATTTTCCATATCTGGATGCCTTTGCCTGTATTGTATCATATCAGATCCCTGTATTGTATCATATCAGATCTCTCTTTCTTTTCCATGTCCATGTTTCTTTTTTAGACTTTTCAAAAATGTCTAGATTTGGTTCTTTATATTTTTGCACATCCTCAGTTGCTTCCTTTTCCAAATGGTCCAACATTTCTTGGTATATATAATTGCATGAGCCTGTTGTATTAAAGAACACATATTTGCAATTGAAGTTTTTGACAGTTTTTCTTGTGCAAGTATTTTTCTTTCCCCCAATTTCTCTCAATCTTTTTGAATATCTTCTATCCAGAAATTCTGGGCTTCTTGCATAATAGTAACGGTACATAATTTCTTTCTTATCCTCAGTTGTCCACTCTGTCATCTTTATGGCTTTTTTTGTCCTGTCAGTTTTTTGTGTTTTTTGAGGACTACTGCTTCCTTCTACAACAGGAGGGCCATCGTCCCCCGAAGCCTGACCTAAACCCATTGCGGGAATGTTTCCATGTCATCTCATCTGCATTTTGATGGTATATAAGTGCATACTTTATTGTATCACACTATGCTGCCATTATTTATATGGTTTCTCCATTTTTAATTTTTTCAAATATGCCAGAACTTGTTGATGGCCTACAAGAGTAGTTTTCCATAGGAAACTATTATTATAGTCAGAACATGGATATGGTTTCACTCTTTATTTTCTTCAGAATTTAAGGTTTTAAATACCGACAGGAATATACGCTATTTCCTAAGAAAGGCTACAATTAAATACTAGCATTATTGCAGCAATCTTTAATGTTTATCAAGAGCTAATCGAAGGAAGGACACTGAGCAAACTCGGATCTATAATACATAATATTAAGTATTCTGTTTTTTTGCTTATTTTTTTGAGTTATTTATAGCACTTTGTCTACTGCATACTTTTCTAACTAGTTTTACTGTGTGTGAGGCATTAACTGGAAATTGTCCACTTTTATTAAGCATCTGTTTGGGTTGGTTGATTCTGATCTCCTGCCAAGGAGAGTGTCATATAACTTGTTTGTAGTTAAAAGCTTTCTCTAGAGGCTACTTTATCTGTTTAAAACTTTCATTTAAAGGCTCACTGCTGCTTTTCTGCTGTAAGAAACATTTCTGCAGTTTGTTTCTACCTAGGTAGTGTGGGTATTTGTAGCATTGTCCATATTCAGGCTTGTGTTTGGGCCTACTGTTTGTGGAGGCTGTGTGTCTGAGCACATGTTCAAGGACATCTTGGTTTAGCCAAAGCCATTAGGCATTTCAGTGACAGGGGATTGTTTATGGTCATTGGCTGACTGGGGTCGCCTGGACTACAACTCAGAGTAAGCACCTCATTGGTTCTTTTGAGCTTTTCTTAAAGTTGTCTCAGGTTTCAACTTTCTGTTCCTAAGAAGTTTGTGAATGTTTCTGCCATTTCACACTGAGCAAACTCGGATCTATAATATATAACATTAAGTATCCTGTTTTTTTGCTTATTTTTTCGAGTTATTTATAGCACTTTGTCTACTGCATACTTTTCTAGCTTGTTTCACTGTGTGTGAGGTATTAACTGGAAATTGTTCACTTTTAAGCATCTGTTTGGGTTGTTTGATTCTGATCTCCTGCCAAGGAGGGTGTCATATAACTTGTTTGCATTTAAAAGCTTTCTCTAGAGGCTCCTTTATCTGTTTAAAACATTCATTTAAAGGCTCACTGCTGCTTTTCTGCTGTGAGAAACATTTCTGCAGTTTGTTTCCCACCCTTCCTCCCTATGTGTATGCTGTTCTTATAGGTGGTGGCTTTGCAGTTGCCCGCCCCTACTGTAAATTTGATCTGGGACACTCCTCCCAGTCTAGTGTCATTACCTCATTCTAGCTAATACAAGGAGAACATTTGTGAAGGCAAATCCACTTAGTTTCTGCTCCTCCTTTCTCTCTTTCCATTTAAAAAAAAAAATTCTAAGCTTGTTTCCTGCCTTTCCTGTGGGTAGTCTAGTCTGGATACATATTTGCTTTGTGTCCAGGACTGTTTGTGAGCTTCTGAGCCCCCCCAAGCCTTTCTGTGTTGGAGGGAAGACTTCTAGCCTAATTTTGTTTCTTAGAACTAGCCAGTTTTTTAGTTTCAGCACTCAGGTCTGTTTCTTTGAGCTCAGCATTTGTTCAGAACTCGTTGTAAGAACAAAATAAATTACAAATTACTACAGCACTCAACTTTCCTCACTTGTCTAGAGGAAAACAGTTTGTAGTGCTTAACAAATAAGCATCTATCCAGGCATGTCTAAGGGTCAGCTCCCGGTGTTTTCTCCTGTCTACCTGATGAATCTGGGTATCTTGGGGCAATGCAGCAATTACCTCATATACACAGACAACCCTCTCCTCCTACCACCCAACACTACAACCTGTGAGAGATGCACTTATATAACCAAACTGGAAGCAAAGCTCTCTTCACCCAAGACTGGACTAGACAGTCAAGAGGAGAAGGTAAACACATGCACCACAACACACTCATCACATAGTCCCTTTCAAAACGTACACCACCAAAACACACACATAGAGACACAAGACACACACCTACATTCACGGAGGCTCTCAGAAAAACCTCCCCAAGCAACAGGGACCCGCAAAGCAGAAACACAAGCAACCTCCACCCCCCAACACAACCGAAATGACACATAGCCCACAAACTCAGTGCGTCACTCAAGCACAGCCCATAAGGCATAACAACATACCCAACACTTTAGTCAAAGGAGACTCTATAGTCAGGCGCACTGATGTTCCACTCACCAGGCTAAACAAGGAAAAAGTTACTGTCAGCTGCCTGTTGGGTACCAGGATCCGCCACATACCGCATGCAAAGTAGATACAGGAGTGAGAACAGTCACCACGATAAAATTTCTTCAATGCAAGTAAAATCCAGTAGGCAATAACCATGTAGAACGAAAACTCTTTATTACAAAAACGGAATAAGCGCTTTCACGTAGTGCAAGCTACGCTTCATCAGATACAGTGTCAGCCATTATACAAACAGTGAAAGACACTGTTTATGACCTGTTGCTATGTAGACAGATTAGAATGGAATTGTATGAATATTTTTTGAAATCTCACCCAGTTATACCAATTATGAAGGGGCTTCCTAAGATTCATAAAGAGGTTTGGCCCATACCAATGAGACCGATAGTGTCAGGAGAAGGTTGGATAACTTCACACATATCCACCTTCCTGGACAACATTTTACGACCTGTTGTTAATAAAAGTTGTACTATTCTAAAAGACACTTACCAATTATTAGAGAGTCTCAATGATTTACATCTAGATGTGGGGAACACACAATACCTCCTGATCACTATGGATGTAGAAAAGTTGTTTACCTCTATCCCCAATGAAGTTGGGATACAGTTTATTAGGGAACTATTGCATAAGGAAACTACTTTTTCCAATGATAGGATCATATTGGTTTGTCAGTTATTAGACACTGTTCTTAATAACAATGTCTTCATGTTTGGTGACAGGTATTTTCTACAAGCATGGGGAGTGGCCATGGGCACTCCCTGTGCCAATACCTATGCCAACCTGGTGGTCTACTGGTGGGAAAAACTATTTCTATTCTCCCATGAGTCATCCAAATATATAAAATACTACAAACGGTTCGTAGATGACATACTGATAGTATGGGAAGGTACGAATGAAGGTTTTGATAATTTTTTGAGACACCTAGAAACCACTACGGACTTCCTAAGGTTCACTATGGAGTGTTCATATCAACAGGTCAACTTTTTAGATGTCACACTGAGTCTGACTGGTGAAGGTAAGGTCATATCTACACTATATAGGAAAACAGTGTGGAAGAATGCAATACTAGCATCTGACAGTATGCATCCGACGCACACTTTTCAGGGCATAGTGAAAAGTCAATTTATTAGAATTTCTAGACTTTGTCAGAATAAACATGACTTGCTAAAAGAAGCGAATAATATGGAGCTTCTATTTAAGGACAGAGGCTATGATATGGGTATGGTTAAGAGAGTAAGGCAGGAGATTATTGGGGACATTGAACCTGTAAACATGGGTGACTCAATGTTGTTGAACCAACAGATACACAATGGAGTTAGTGGCTTCACTACACATGGCCATAGGATGAATTACGTCACTAAATACACAAGTGATGTAGAAAGGATTAGGCATGTGATAAAAAAGAACTGGAATGTTCTCACTGTGAATAAACAGGTTAGAGATGTCGTAGGGGCTCTACCTAGGTTTTGCTATAAGAATAGTGACAACCTTAAGATGCTACTATGTAATGACCAGCAGGTCACCAATGTGAGGAAACCCAACAGCTTACTCCTGGGAGATATTGTGAGCAAGGGTACGTATCCCTGTCTTCACTGCCCTAGGTGTAATAACCTTAGTAAGATACAAACGTACCAACACCCTTGTATGGACTATGTTTTTAGACCTAATCACTATGCCGATTGCAACACAAAGAATGTGATATACCTAGCTACTTGCTCCCTCTGTACAGCCTTCTATATAGGCTTGACCAAAAGGAGGTTGAGGGATCGTATTTATGACCATCTTTACGACATTCGTAAGCAGGATGAAACTAATGCATTAGCTAGGTATGTGAAGGCATGCCATATGCATTCCTTTACCTTCAGAGTTCTACAAATAGTAACAATGAATATGAGAGGGGGTGATAGTGACAATATCCTAGCAAAAGCTGAGCTCCACTGGATTCTGAAGTTAGCCGCACATTTACCACCGGGATTAAATAATTGTGTTTCCCTAAAACCCATATTAGTTGGGAGGAAATAGTCCTTTGTACATTCAGCCATGCATATGAGTTCTGATTATTTGTGGTTTGGATATAGATTAACAAACATTTTTTCAATTTATTACAGTTTGAGGATATAATCAACCTAGGGTTTGAATATTAATTTTTAATATATTTATGTATACATTTACATTATAGAAGTTTTAATTGATTTGTGTTAGACTTGAAGTTAATTTTGTAAGGGATTAGTTGTAATTTTTAATATAACTTTTAAGATTTATATAGAGAGTACTCCATGTTTGATAGATGGAACTTAAGATTCCTGAGTCTTTATATTTATTGTGAGTAGTACAGGGATGTGCATGTAATTGATAACCATATGGTTACACAAGCTAGAACTGTCAACCCATTTGCCTGAGGTTTTAAATTGTGTTTTTTCTACTTTCAGATAGTTGCTACTATCAGAATTTTTGAGCGTCTCTTGTTCGCTTGACCTCATATGGTTATTTATACTAAGACAGTACACTATGAGGCTAATCAACGAGTAACCTCGTAACCATATCCTAATATTTGAGCATTAGGACCCTGAAGCGTACTATTTATGTAACGGCTATCAGCCGACCTGTACCAATGCTAGCAATAATATGTGGCTGGATACGTAAATAGTAGCTAGGTACTAGGCTCTAAACCAGCGGAACCTAATAGTGATGAGTTTGCTATGGTCTGATGTTCTGCAGGCTATTTGGCAGGCTAATAGTTCCATCGCAAGGAAACTGCATAGGATATGTCAACTATGTATGATCGATTGTGTATACCTTAAGTTTGGACATCTAACAATATGAACGAATAGGGATTTACAGTTTTCATGTGCAATTCGAATATCTCGCAGGGGAATATTTATATGTGAGTATTGAGCTAGGATGCTTATCGAGTAACTTAGTTCATTTAGTTTTAGAGATTATGTTGTAGTTATTATGATCTGTTGTCTAGGATAAAGCACTTATTCATAAACGTAAGCATAAGCTAATGCTTGATTTTTGTGTTGTGATGAAAGAAAGCACATGGGTTACAACGTATTGTGAACTGAGTTCTACAATGAACTAATGTGTGAACAAGTAATTATATCAATGAGCCCGCCAAAAGGACTTGTATTTAAACGTGAATTAACTTGTGTAACTGTATCTGATGAAGCGTAGCTTGCACTACGTGAAAGCGCTTATTCCGTTTTTGTAATAAAGAGTTTTCGTTCTACATGGTTATTGCCTACTGGATTTTACTTGCATTGAAGAAATTTTATCGTGGTGACTGTTCTCACTCCTGTATCTACTTTGTTTTTTGGTTTTGGTGAGAACGCCTTTGGCAGTGAGTTGTGTTCCTTGTTTGCAACATACCGCATGCACTCAGGTCACTCCACTACAGGTAGAAATATAACTCTGTCATTGTCCATGTTGGTGTGAATGACCTGCGATGTACCTCCCTGGACAACATGAAAAGGGACATGGAGGAGATGTCTGATCTTGCAGCCCAGGCAGGTATGACCCTAGCCCTGAGTAGCACCCTGCCAACACCCAGAATAATACCACAGTACAAGGACAAAATGATTGACTTCAACAATTGGCTAAGCTTCTGGTGTCATTCTAAGCGGATCCAGTATCTGTCTGCCTGAGATGACATGATCGGCAAACCATGATGCTTTAGCAGAGATGGCCTGCACCTGTCACCCCTGGTATTCTGGATACTGGCTAAGGCTCTAGCCACCCCTATAGTGCCTTTTTTAGGCAAGATTCAAATGACAAATTCACCACTGTAACAGGTACAAGAAAGCAAAATCTGAGAGCATTGCTACTCAATGCTGGAAGTCTAAACCTCAAAATGCACTCACTCGAGGCACTCCTTAAAATGGAGACCATCTACATCTGTGCAGTGACAGAGACCTGGTTCAAGGCTCCAGAGAGTACCCCTGCATTACCAGGCTATAATTCATACCACACCTTTCGGCCACCTAACCTGGACCGAAACACTAAAGGCGGAAGTGTGTCCATATTCATTAAAGGATATCCACACCTCCAGGCTAGTTGCTCAGCATAATGCATCCGAGATTATCCAAGTGCAACTAACTCTGGGCAAGACCGCAAACCAGATTGTAGCTTGCTACAGATCCCCCACCAAGTCCTAGGATTCCCACTCCTCATTTCTTGATACACTGGAAAATATTTGGGTACAACCTAACACCCTAATAATGGGCGATTTCAACTACCCCACCATTAACTGGGAAAACTACTCATGTACCAACTCTTGTGCTCAACATTTTCTGGAATTCATAAATTCCAATGCCTTGGATCAACTTATCCACACCCCCACCAGGGGCAGCAATATCCTAGACCTGGTAATTATCAACACGGGCAACTGGTGCTCCACACCAGTGGTCAATTCCTCGTTGATCAGATCCGACCACAAGCTAATCACCCTAGACATCCACATACCTCCCCCACCCCCAATTAGGGAAACCACCATAAAAAATTTCTCCAAAGCCAACTTCATGCTTCTTAAGACAGAAGTGGCAAACTTCACGACACCCATGCTGACGGACAATAGAGGTATGACTGCTGAATCCTACATAGATGCACTTCATAAGCACTTACATGAGTGCATGGATTGTGCAATCCCTAACAGAACCAAGATGCTATCCTCCAAAAAAAGGAAGCCAATCTGGTGGTCCCCTGCCATAAACAAAGACTACAACAGAAGAAAGGAACTATTGCAAAAAAGAGTAAAATCCCATGATTGGAGGAACTCCTGGTCAGCCTCAGTAAGAAGCTGAGATCCCCTCATAAAATCCTCCAAAGTTAGTTACGAAAACAAAATAACCACTGACTCTAAAGACAACCCCAAAGCATTCTATAGCTATGTGAAGAATCTCAATGGTAACACTCAGATAGTACAGTTGTGTACCTACCATAAATGTAGATGTTCGAGTGTATTCACTGTTGCAGTCATTACACTTGGGTTATCCTGCTGGCAGGCTAGCCGCAGTCGGCCTGAATTCCAAAGTCTTGGTCCGGCATCGGTTGCCGTCGCCTCTTTCCTGACGTCAGTGCGCCAGGGGTATAAAAGATGCAGCCAACAACATTTTCTTCAGTTTTTCTTGCCCCAGATGTCAGGTGCCCCCAAAAGGGTAGGCTAAAACACATTGCGTATAAAAGCATGCACTAAAATAAACAATACCTTTATCTACAAGCAAATACACCACATAGGTTGTATAGAATAGAGAAGTACAGATAGGTCCCAGCAAAGAAAGGAGGATGGTGGGTGGGTAACCTGGACTGCAACAGTGAATACACTTGAACATCTACATTTATGGTAGGCACACAACTGTACTATGTTCATCGTCTTTCACTGTTGCAGTCATTACACTTGGGTTGAATCCCAAAGCTGAGGTTGGGCGGCTGGGTCTAAATAGAATTAGGAGTGGCTATAAGGCCCTGCAGAACTGCAGTGGCAAAGCCTGCTCTGGATTTAGAGTACAGAGGTAAGTGGTAGCGCTTAGTAAAAGTGTGCACTGAAGTCCAAGTTGCAGCCTCTAAAATATCCTTGGCTGGTACTCCTCTGAGGAAAGCGGCTGAGGTGGCTGCTGCCCTAGTAGAATGTGGTCTAACGCCCTTAGGCACTGATTTGCCATGTTGAGAATAGCAGAAATGAATGCAGTGTCCTATCCATCTTGAAATAGTCTGCTTTGAGATAGCCTTTCCTTGTGATCCTGCAGCATATGCCACTAAAAGTTGCTCAGTCTTTCTGAAAGCTTTAGTTTTGTCCAGGTAGAAGCTTAACTGTCTGTGTATGTCCAAAGAATGCAGAAGTCTCTCCCCTTTATTCTGTGGGTTTGGGTAAAAAGTAGGCAAATGAATGGTTTGGTTAAGAGCCACACTGGACACTACCTTAGGCATAAATGTTGGGTTTGCCCTTAGAGAAACCCTGTCTGGATGGAAGATAATAAAAGGTTGCACAGCCATTAATGCCTGTAGCTCTGAGACTCTTCTTGCTGAAGTTATTGCTAGGAGCAGAGCTGTTTTCCATGATAAGAATTTTATCTCAGCTGTATTGGCTGGCTCAAAAGGAAGCAGTGTGTTTTTCCAAGATAAAATTGAGGTCCCATGCAGGTATTGGTGCTCTCCTTCGAGGTCTTATGTTTTTAGCCCCCCTGAGGTACTGCCTAAGCAATGGATGTATAAAAATAGGTGGGTCCATATTGTAATGAGCTGAAATGGCAGAGGCATGGATCTTAATTGATGAGAAGGATAGGCCTTTGTCCAGCATCTGAGTTAGATATTGTAAAATCTGAGGAATATTTGGAGCAAGCGTGCCAATTCCTTGTGCCTGGTTCCAAGCACAGAATCTCTTCCATTTTTCTGCATTAGATTTTCTGGTACTCGGCCTCCTGGCCTCTAAAATAGCATCCATAACCTCTTCAGAGAGAGGTGTATTCTGAATGGTTACACTATCCACCATGCAGCTAGATTTAGGGTTCTGAGTTGGCTGTGCAGGATCTGATTGTTTTGTTGGGTCAGTAAATGAGGAATTTGAGGCAATGTCCAGGCTGGGCCTTGAGAAAAGCTCCTTAGGATTGGGTTCCAGTGTTGATGTGGCCAATCCGGGGCAATCAGTATCATTTGTGGCTTCTCTTGTCTGACCTTTAGGAGTACCTTGGGGAGGAGAGGCAGTGGAGGAAAGGCATATACTGTAAGGTTGTTCCAGCTGAATGACAAAGCATCCACTTTCCATGCTTGTTTGTGATAAGTCCTTGTGCAGAATCTCTGAAGTTGGCAGTTGTGAGGGGTGGCAAAAAGATCCATGTCTGGGCATCCCCATTTCCTTGTTATCATGTTGAAGATTTGTGGATCTAGTTTCCACTCGTGAGGATCCATGAGGTTTCTGCTTAGTTCATCTGCCAGAGCATTTGTTTTTCCTGGCAGGAATTGTGCTTGCAGGTGTACTTGTTAAGTCAATGCTGTGTTTCACAAAATTATGGCTTGTCTGCAGAGGGGGTAGGAATGTGTGCCCCCCCTGCTTGTTTATGTACCACATGACTGTGGTGTTGTCCATCTTTATCAGCAGCTGTCCTGGATGAAGTAGGTCCTTGAAGGCTGTCAGGGCATTTTGTACAGCTAGCATCTCTTTTTGATTGATGTGAAGATGCCTTTGGCTTGGGGGCCATGTGCCCTGAATACATTTTCCTGCCATGTGGGCCCCCCAGGCATAATCTGATGCATCTGTTGTTCGTGTTTGCCTGGCTGTGGGTAAAATGAATGGCTGGCTGTCCCTTGTTGTGGTGACAGGCCTGTGCCCACCATCGAAACTCCTGTTGCAGGCAGGGAATGAGTGAAATTAATGATTCCAGGCTGTGGCAATGTTGAGTCCAAACACTTTTTAGATACCATTGTAGTTTCCTCATATGCAGTCTTGCATATGGAATTAGCAGAATGCAGGATGCCATGTAGCCCAGAGCCTGCAGAATGTTTCTTGCAGATAGCTGGGTTTTTGTTGCCATGCTTTCGAAGTAAGAAGTTAGTTGTCTTTGTTTGTCTGGCGTGAGATAATCCATCTGGGCAGTTGTATTTAAGCTTGCACCCAGGAATATTATCTCTTGAGAGGGTACTAGTTTTGATTTCTTTTTGTTTACTGTTTACCCTAGGCAAATTAGTAATCTTTTTACAAACGCCAGATGCTTTAGTAGAATGTCTTTGGTCTCTGCTTGAATAAGGCAGTCGTCCAAGTAGGGATATATTTGAATTCCTCTTTGTCTGCAAAATGCAATTACTGGTGCCAGGTATTTTGTGAAGACCCTGGGCACAGTAGATAAGCCAAAGGGCAGTGCAGAGAATTGGTAGTGCATTGAGCCAGCTATGAATCTGAGGTATCTTCTGCAAGATTGTCTGATTGGGACATGCAGGTATGCCTCTCTGAAGTCCAAAGTTACAAGCCAAGCTTTCTTGCCCAGTATGGGCAGAAGCTGCTGCAGAGTCAACATTTTGAATTTCAGAACATCCAGAAAAGTATTTAGAATAGACAGGTCCAGAATTGGTCTCCATGCTTTGTCCTTTCTTGGTACTAAGAAAAGTTGAGTAAAATCCTTGTCCCTGCTCTTGTTGTGGCACTGGCTGAATGGCCCTCATGTCCATGAGAGATGAAACTTGTTTTTGTGCCTCTGCCCATTGATTGTGTGGCAGGTCTGGCATACCTTTTGCCTTTGGAAGGGTGTGAAAGTGGAACCTGTAGCCATGAGAGACTATATTTAAGACCCATTTGTCCTGGGTGATCATGTGCCAATTTTGTGAAAAAAGTGCTAGCTTTCCCCCTAAGGGTGCTGCCAAAAGATAAATGCTTGGAATTGGCAGAGGGAAGTCATTGGGACAGTTTCCTGAATGGCTGTGATTTGTCTTCTCCACTTTTGGAGGTAGAAGCACCCCATTGTTTAGGCCTGTATGAGCCCCCCTGGGGCTGTTGTCTGCCTCTAGGGCATCTGTATCTGCCTCTTTGTGGCCTGTCTAACACGGGAAAGGACCAATTCTTAGAAGGCCAGTTTCTGCTAAACCTGGGTGGCTGTACCTGTAAGAAATCCTTTACTGTCTGCATAGATTTAGCTTTATCATCCATTTTCTTCAACACCTCTTCTGCCTTAACACCAAACAAAGTATCATTCTGTAATGGAGCATCCAATAATTTTGCTTTAACATGATAAGGTAGAGTCTGCTCCTTTAACCAAGCATGCCTTTTAAAGACAGAACCTGTTACAGCGGCCCTGCAAGAGGCCTCCAGTGAATCATAACCACATTGCAAAGTATGCTTTCCCACTTGTTCAGCTGCATGCAATAAATCCTGCATTTCCTTGTTCTCAGAACATTGAGAATTTGTCAACATTTTCTGTTTTAGCAGAGACATTAAGTATTGCTGATAGTTAAACATATAAAACTGACAATTTAAAGCCCTTACAGCCAAGGTAGCAGAAGTGTAAACTTTTTTCCCCCATCTGTCCAGTGCCCTTGAATCTCTATCTGAGGGGACAGGGTTTTTTGCAGTAGCGACCTTGACCCTTTTGGGATCCTGAGAAATAGTTTCTGGGTCAGCAGCAGGGTTTTTATATAGAAATTTATGAGAATATGGAATCCTGTAGTATCTTGTCTGGCTTAACAGGTGCAGGAGGTAAAGAGTCGGGAGACAGGCCGGACTCTGAAAGTACATCATCTACAATGTCTAGAACAGGTAGAATAGCAAGAGGTCTGTGCTGAGGTAGTAAAAGAAAGTCTCTGAGCCTTTTCTTAGAATCTGAGTAATCTTGGCTCTCCCAGTGGAAATGCTCCCTCATGGTATGCAGGTTTTTCCCAAAGGAGTAATCCTCAGGAGGAGAAGCTGAAGGAATAGATTCTTCAGCATCAGAATCCTCATAAGGAGGAATAGAGTATCCCTGTTCTGAAGAGGAGTCAGAGGAAATGGAAACCTGATCAGAGGAATCATATTCAGTGTCTTGCCTAAGCCTCTTATCAGGAGGGGGATGGGAACCCCTGATCAAAGTAATTAGGTTTTCGGCCATTTTGAGCATCTGTATTTTAGGCATGGAAGCCTGTCCTGGAGAATGCTGTACTTGTTTCCCTGTCTTTAAAACTGTTTTAGTCTTTGTCTTGGATGCTGAAGTTGGCTTGATATAAAGCTGTGTAGGTCTGAAAACACCCTCAGAAGCCGATGCCTGCTCAGCGGCTCTGGACCCATCTGAGGGATTAATTTCTGAAGGCCCAATACCTTGAGTATCCAGAGGCCTAGTTGTCTCCATGTGGGAGTCAGAGGCGGCTTGTGCCTCTGAGGTAACGGGTGCCAGGGGCTGCGAAAGTGCCTCACTGAGAACCGGCGAACCGGTGAATGGCCTAGAAGAGGCTTTGTCGTCGGTTTTGGACCTTGGATGCATGTCCTTTTCTTTTTCCTTGCGCTTTTTATGAACTCCAGTCATCGGCTGTTCCAACGGCATTATATAGTTAAACATTCGGCCAAAGTAGTGAAAAGCAAAATCGTACCGACGCTTAGTAGTGCGTTGGTTAAATCTAGCACAAAACCGACAACTAGCAACATCATTGTCAGGGCCTAGGCAAGGAATACAGTAAGAATGAAAATCCTTATGAGGTATTTGCTTCCCACAAGAAATACAATTGTTAACTTTTTCTGACATCAGTCTGGAGCAAGAAAAAAGTTTCCTCAACAGGGTACTTAGCTTTATTGAAGACTTCGGATCTGAAATTCAATTTCGAAAATCTCAGGAGTCGGCAGACCGGCACTTGCGAACTGCTTTTGCTTCGGGCATCAAGCGGCAAGAAAGACTGAAGAAAATGGCGTTGGCTGCATCTTTTATACCCCTGGCACACTTGACGTCAGGGAAGAGGCAACAGCAACCGACACCGGGCCAGGACTTTGGAATTCAGGCCGACTGCGGGTAGCCTGCCAGCAGGATAACCCAAGTGTTATGACTGCAACAGTGAAACACGATGAACATCTGCTCTGAGTTACAGCACAATGGCACTAAATATACAGAACCAACTGATATTGCCAACATCCTGGCAGATAAGTTCAGTGCTAACTTTACCCCCCTCTCATTTGCTAAAGGGCCCATCTCTATTCCGGAAGAATGCAAAGTTCCTGTAATCATGGCTGCACAGGTAAAAACACACTCTCCAAAGCCAAGAACACAGCATCCCAGGCTGTGTTCTATATGCACTACAGAACGAACTGCACCCCACCTAAGTACCATGTTCAATCATAGCCTCACCTCAGGCTGTGCGCCCACTGAATGGTGCACAGTGACGGTTATCCCACTCCACAAAAGGGGAGCCACCACAGACCCCAGAAACTGCTGCCCCATTAGCCTGACGAGCCTGGTCTGCAAGGCTATGGAAAGTACCATCAGGGAACTTATAAACAATGACATTGGTAATCTCCCAACTCCGGACCCCACCCAGTTCAGGTTTGTAAAAGGCAGATCATGTCTCCTAAACCTGACAGACTTCTTTGAAGCGGTCACGAAAGCCGAGATGAGGGTAAGGTGGTTCATACAGCCTATCTAGATCTCACCAAGGCTTTTGCTACCATACCCCACTCTGGAATTATAGATAAACTCACTAAACCAGGTATAAATCCCTATGTCACAAGATGGGTTGCCAATTGGCTCACTGACAGAACCCACACTGTGAAAGTTGCAGACTCCAAATCCAACTTCAGACCAGTGACAAGTGGAGTACCACAGGGTTCAGTCCTGGGTCCTCTCCTGTTTGGTATCTACTTCTCTGAAGTACAGGCTAACACAGAAGGTCTTTGGCTAACAAAGTTTGCAGATGACTGCAAACTAGTAGCCATAATCAAAACTTCAAAAGATGTGGACATCCTACAAAAAGGCCTTGCTGAGACAGATGCCTGGTGTCAAAGCCATGGCCTCGAGCTCAATGCCAAAAAGTGCATTGTCATCCCTTTTGGTAAAAACTCTGTACCCATGAACTACCACATAGACGGTAGTCTACTTAACACCGAAAGTGGGATAAGAGACCTTGGGATACAGGTGGACAGTAGTCTCTCCTTTGATAATCACATCGCCACAGTAGTCAGGAAATACTTCTATGTGGCAGACCTCATCACAAAAGATTTCTCATCCAGGAAAAAAGAGGTCATTGTTCCCCTATACTCATCACTCATTAGACCCATTATAGAGTACAATGCCCCTTTTGGTATGTACCTCACAAGACATCTACAACAACTGGAAAGGCCATAGAAATCTCTCACAAAGAGGATTACCAGCCTCGAACCGATGCCCTATGCAGACCATGTCAAAAAACTGCAGCTTTACTCTGTCGCATATCGCCTACTCAGAGGCGATCTCTGCCTAACACACAAAGGTATGTCAAACCCAGAGCTTTTGGACATGCTCCACTTAAAGAAATCCCATGGGCTACACTGTCTAGGGACCTAAACCTTGTCACCACAATAACATGCTGGAGGGATAGATTCCTGTCCCAGAGACTTCCCATACTCTGGAACAAACTACCTATTTATATCAAACAAAGCTCCTCATTAGCACTCTTCAAGAAAAATCTTGATGACTGGATGGGAGATAGGAAATTCACCCCAGGGATCACTTCTGTGGCTCTGCTCGACAGTGGCATAGGCAAATAACTTTCTTGGGTGGCGAAACCTTTTGGTTAGGGTTATATAGGCCCTAGGGCCAATAGCCTAGTACCTACCTATGAACCTATAAGAGTGCTCTTCTCAGCACAAGCACTTTACTCTGAATTAATTTTTATTGCAGCTCACATGGAGTTATATATGTAGGCAACTTATTTAGGTATACGTAATAAGATTTTTTTGTACTACCCTGTTGCTCCTATTACTATTGGAACTATCTGGGTGTAAATATTCCACATTCTAGTAGCTCCTGCTTGTGTATCATGGCATTTTCTAAATTTTCTCTCAGTATACAGGGCACTACCATTACTTCCTACAGCTGTTTCAATTATTAATGCTAATTTTACTGTTTTCTCTTTGATTACAATATCTAGGTATCATGCTTCTACTTCACTGATGATATGATTACAATATCTAGGTATCATGCTTCTACTTCCCTGACGATATGATTACAATATCTAGGTATCGTGCTTCTACTTCCCTGACGATATGATTACAATATCTAGGTATCATGCTTTTACTTGATGATATGATTACAACATCTAGGTATCATGCTTTTACCTGATGATATGATTACAATATCTAGGTATTGTGCTTCTACTTCCCTGATATGATTACAATATCTAGGTATCGTGCTTCTACTTCCCTGACAATATGATTACAATATCTAGGTATCATGCTTCTACTTCCCTGATATGATTACAATATCTAGGTATCGTGCTTCTACTTCCCTGATGATATGATTACAATATCTAGGTATCGTGCTTCTACTTCCCTGACGATATGATTACAATATCTAGGTATCGTGCTTCTACTTCCCTGATGATATGATTACAATATCTAGGTATCGTGCTTCTACTTCCCTGATATGATTACAATATCTAGGTATCGTGCTTCTACTTCCCTGATGATATAATTACAATGTCTAGGTATCGTGCTTCTACTTCCCTGATATGATTACAATATCTAGGTATCGTGCTTCTACTTCCCTGACGATATGATTACAATATCTAGGTATCTTGCTTCTACTTCCCTGACGATATGATTACAATATCTAGGTATCGTGCTTCTACTTCCCTGACGATATGATTACAATATCTAGGTATCTTGCTTCTACTTCCCTGATATGATTACAATATCTAGGTATCGTGCTTCTACTTCCCTGATATGATTACAATATCTAGGTATCGTGCTTCTACTTCCCTGATGATATTGGATGACTCCATGTTATCTATACCTCTTAGTTACTGTTTCCAGTACTTCATAGATTCCTGCATATTGTAGTGTTTGCAACCCCCAACAATTTAACAGTGCTTTTCACATTACTGTGCTTTCCAATGTACAGACACTTACACATGAGTACATCACAAACAACAAAATAGTATTCTTCTATTTCCAGTTATCTACTAGAGAGTATACATTTGTCTGCATCTCCTACCTTTTCTGCACATTTTTTATACTTAAATGCACATGGTCTACTAGTTGCAATAACCCTTTATCTTTTAGTGTAAATTCATCTCTCCTTAATCACTCATCTGTCAAATCTTAAAGAACATGGCTATTCCTGACATTTTCTACATTTGTCACAATAATTGTGGGTTTCTAAGATTCTTTTCTTCTATTCTCATTCTTTGTATTCTTTCTTTTTCCATTCTTTGTTTCTACCTATTGTTGATGTCTGATCGGATTTCCATACCAGTTTCTGCTTACTTGATGCACTCTTGTTTTATTAGTGGTTCAGAACTTTTCACTATGCTTGGACATGATGTCACCAAAAGTGTATGCAGTCCCAAGACTGCAGACCTACAAATGTAAAATGTATACACTTACATGCATCAAATCACATTTTTTTGTATAATTTAATAAGCATGAAGCAGGTTCCTAGTTTTCACGTACAAATGATCAAGCACTTATGAGGACAGTCATTCATGTCAAGGCATAAGAATAGAAACAGCAAGATATTTTTGTCTGTTTTTTGTTTTGATTGATTTTCTTGTTCCTGCTTTTTAACTGGATGTATTGGGTAAACACGTATGACCAAGACCTCTTAGTTACAACCAGGACTTCATCGTTTTCGGCGATTTTTTGAGGTTTATGTTTCCAAATCCTCTCAGCTACCTCTGTGTTGTACTGTTTCTACAACCCCAAATGCAGCAGTCTTTCCACATTTTTGTAACTGTCAGTATACAGATCCTCAGCCTTGAGGAGGTAGCACAATAGTAAAGGTGTTTAACTCAGAGATAATCGGTACAGGGTTTGATTCTGACCTCTGGTTATTGACTAGGCTTGTAATAGTCTGCAGCCCAATAGCCAAGTATTTACCTATGAACAACCAGCAATTAAGTGTAACTATTTTCAGTTCCAGAATACAGAACCTGAATTTGTCTCTCTCTCTCTCTGACTTTTCTATAGATTTGTTAACCAATGTGTAAGTAGACTGGTATCTTCAGCTGACATTTATAGTTGTTCCAGGTGTTCTCTACACTTGTCACTATAATTATGGGGGGAGGGGGTTCCAGTTTTCTTTCTTTTTTTTTTTTTTATATAGTCCTGTTCTTAATTTTTTATTTTTAGGCACTTTCTGGTACCACCTGATTTTTTTTGTCTACTTTTGGTTTGATTTCCATTCCTACTCCTTCTCAAAAATGCTGATTTGAGTAAATATGTCCTCTTAGAGAAAGTTCTAAACCATGAAAAAGCTAATCTATGTTTGGAATGGATGATGCTAATTAATATGTTGGCAGTCCCACAACTGCAGAATTAAGAATAAAAAAAAATCTTGCTAGTTTCTGGGGTTTTTTAATATATCATTTGCTAAGCATGGAACATTTTTCTTGTTTTCTTGTTTGATTTAATTCTGTTTTTGAACCAAAGCTGTTAAACAGAATAGGAAATGCAAGCCAGTTTATATCTTAACTTTATTCTTAGATGTCAGGGCAGCTTTCAATATCAGCTACAATCTTCTGAAGTATTCCTTATTAAGTTTTATTCTCATTTGTTCAAGTTTTATTGCTGACCCTTCATCTATTCCCAGATATTTACACACTCCCTCCTGTTCATGTTCCTTTACAGCACATTCATGGAACAGGTGGGTGTTGCCTTCCTGTTTCAGCTTTCTTGCTATAAATGCTGCTTTTGCATATTTATCAGGACCATATGCCATTCTTGTATCATCTGAGAAAGCTTTGATCATTTGTAGTTGTGCTTCCAGGTGCTTATTTGATGAACTACAGGTTCAGACCATCTAAAAAATTAAATGAGATACCTTTGGGCAAAGCTGGTTTTTGGAAGCGAGGCTGTAACCATAGTGAACAGTTTACTGGGTTAAGTGCAAGTCAAAACAGCAGTGGTGACAGAATCACCTTAGAATATCACCATTCAGATTTGTAACTGAGTTGTAAAGTAGTTTGCCGTTGTTTTGTAGTAATTGCTATTTAATTCATCAATGTAGAGCACAATCTCCAGTGCAATAGTCTTGCCTCATTGTTGCGCCTTTCAGTATACAGACCCTCAACCATAAGTATAACACAACCAGTAAGATGTGCAACTGTTTCCAATTCTCTATTACAAAACTTGCACTTGTCTATATCACCCACTTTTTTATAGACTTCATATGCCAACGTGTATGCAGTACATTATCTTTAGCTACTACTATTAGCCTTTCATCTTTTGGTTTATATTCACCTCTTCTTAATCATTCATACACCATATCTTGATCAAAAAGTGGTTGTTCCAGGAATTCTTTATACTTGCCACTATAACTGTGAGCTTTCCAGTTGCCCTTCCCTTTTACGTAGTCCTGTTCTTTATATTTATTTATAAATATATTACTCAGATCTGATGAAGGGCTGACAGCCTGAAAGGGTTATCCATTCTGTTTTCTTGTTAGTTTATTAAAAGTGGTTTTAAATTGGATTGGCCTTGGCTGTGTTGACTGTACAGTTTTATGTTTAACAAGGTCTTCATAAATAATAGTGAATTCATCTTTTTTTGGTGCATTATTATTACTTTTACTTCATTTCCCGTCTATAAAACATTTTTGGATCTTTAATGAATTGCTTGTTATGTACTTTTTCTTCACATTTGTCTGGATACCTTCCAAGTGTTTCTGCTTATGTTGATATTTTTAGTTTATTATTTGAGATAGTGTACACATGAACTGTGTTGATGTTGTGTGTTACATTTACCACATCTATCTTTTTAGGAAATGTTGATGACCAGTTCCTTTTCTGTATTTTTTTCAAAACAATATTTCTTGTCTTAGTTGTTTTATAGTTTTCTCTAGTGAATGTTTCCATAGTGATATTCCACTGGTTTCCTTCCTATATTGCATGTTTATGCATTACTATATGCATTTTTATGGTAACACCATCTGTTACTACTTGAACTGCATAGTAACATTTTCAATTTTTCTGTAATACCTCATGAATATATTGTAATAGCTATATTCTCTGTTTCATCTCTCTTAATAGGTCTGTCCATTTCTATTAAATCAAGCAGGTCTTCTCTTAGGTTATGCTCCTCTAGACTAAGCACATGTTCTCTGCTGTCTGTTTCCTGCTCTGATCAGAAATGCTTACTGGACTTTCATGCAAATCTCCTACAGAAGGTTCCAGAATATTGCTCTGTAACATAGCCTCTATTCAAGTGTCCTGTTTTGTCTTTTACATAATTTCTTGGAACTTGTCCCATCATGTTGTGATATTGCCAATTTCAGAGTCTCCCTACTAATCCCCTCTTCTCAATTAGTCCATCACCTCTGTTTCTATTTGTGTTTTCTGTCTCACTAAACATTTTTCTTCTTAATACATTCCACATCTATTTTTGTATTCTTTTTTTTTTTATAAAATTTACCATGAGTGGATATTTTTCTCTGTATTATCTTCAGATATCTTTGGAGCTGCAGTGGGCACACTGGTGAGTCCAGTTTCTTTTCTGTACAAACATTATACCAGATCAGCTCTTATTGTCTTTCCCCAAATATACACTTTTTTATGTATTTTGATAGCCTCTGGGTTTTCAACAGCATCCTTTACTAGATGATCGAACATGTCTTTAAGTATTGTTTTGAGTTGATCTGATCTATTAAAAAGCTTATTTTTTTATTTCCAAACTTTAAAAGTTCCTGTGCTGCAGCTACTTTTCTTACCTTTGTCTTCTTTATTGCTCTTGCTAATTATCCTCACTGTTAAAATTCCGGATTTGTTGAACAGTCGAAATAATATATGATCTCTTTCTTATACTCAGCAGTCTACTTTATGGCCTTTCTGTCTCTTACTTTGTCTACCATTGTTTTTATTTATATTTTTTGTAGACTACTTGCTCCTTCTACTACAGGGGAATAGCAACCATAAGGTCTAAGCTTGTGGCAAAACTGTTTCGATATTCTCAGGATTCTCCACTGCCTTTTTCCCAATCCTAGACAGTGCCTATGCCAAGAGAAAACAGCTTTATTTATTGATTGATTGACTGATTGATTGGGTTTTTTTTTTTTTGATACAGCTTTCTTCATAATACATAAAACACAGTGCATGCACAGATATATCAGTAGTGTCTTGGTGAATATTTGTGGGGGGAAAAGACACAAGGTCCACCACATGAAGGCACTCACCAAGGCTTGAGGATGAATTAAATTCCAATACTACTCACCTTTTTTTGCTGATTCCATTTCCTTTCAGCTCCTCTGTGTGAGTCCTTTGGTGGTACTGGAGACTAGTCTTGTCTTTATAACACTTACTACATTCTGCACATTTATATGGTTTGTCCTCCTCATGAATGGCCTGATGAATTACTAGGCCTTTCTGGTATAGGAAACTCTTACCACACTCATCACATTTATATGGTTTCTCTCCTGTGTGAGTGGTTAGGTGGTGTACCATGTCATATCTTTGTGAAAAACACTTGGTACATTTAGCGCATTTAAAAGGTCTTAACCCTGTGTGAATGGTCTGATGGCGAATCAGGCTACTGTTACGTGAAAAACATTTATTGCAATCAGTGCATTTAAATGGCCTCTCCCCTGTGTGTGTGCTTTGATGTTTTATCACATCAGAGCTCTGTGAGAAACACTTGCTACATTTAGTGCATTTATATGGTTTCTCGCCTGTGTGAACGAATCTATGACGCCTCAATTGACTACGCTGTGAAAAACATTTACTGCATTCCACACATTTATATGGTTTTAGCCCTGAATGAATGGCCTGATGCTTTATCACATCAGAGCTCTGTGAAAAACACTTGCTACATTTAGTGCATTTATATGGTTTCTCGCCTGTGTGAACGAATCTATGACGCGTCAGTTGACTACGCTGTGAAAAACATTTACTGCATTCCACACATTTATATGGTTTTAGCCCTGAATGAATGGCCTGATGACATATCAGGCTATTGTTACTTGAGAAACACTTATTGCATTCAGAACATTTATATGGGTGCTTCTCTGCATGAGTCTTTTGATGACATAGAAGAGAATATTTTCTTACATAACACTTACCACACTCAGGACATTTATATGATGCCTTGTCTATGCAAGTCTTATTAACCTGATGTTTTAGATGATTCTTTTGCATGAAACTCCTATTATGTTTAGTACATTTATATGGTTTCTTTCCAGTGTTAGAAATTGGATGCATTACTTGATTTTGCTGTACAATAAAACTTGTACCACATTCAGAGTTCTTGATGCAGTTGTAGCCTGTATAAACTTGTGGCACAGATGGCAGATGCCACATGTCAAAGCCCTTCACCTTCTGATTAAACTGCTGTAGGTTGCCTATTAGGGAATGTACCGGAGGTGTTTTACTCTCACTTTCAGAGCTCTGGGTGCAGTTAAATCCTGGGTGAAGCTGGGATATAGGAGGGAGATGAAGCTTGCCAGAGTTCCTCCCAGGCTGAGCACAGAGCTGCAGATTCTCAGTTGACTGATGTACCTGACATGTTTCCTTGTCACATTCAGTGCTCTGGCTGCAGATATATCCTGACTGAGTCACATGAACCTTGTCATAGTCCTTCTCAGGCTGAGCACACAGCTGCAGGTTCTCTGTTGAGTGTTGTACCAGACGTGTTTCACTGTCATGTTCAGAGCTCTTACTACAATTATATCCTGTCTGAAGCTGTGGTACAGAAGTGAGACCATGCTTGTCAGAGCCCTTCACCATCTGAGCACACTGCTGCAGGTTCTGTGTTGCATGTTGTATCCGACGTGTTTTACTGTCACATTCAGAGCTCTTGCTACAGTTAGACCTTGTCTGAAGCTGTGGTACAGAAGTGAGACAATGCTCGTCAGAGCCATTCACCATCTGAGCACTGAGCTGCAGGTTCTTTGAGTGTTGTATCCGACATGTTTCACGGTCACATTCAGAGCTCTTGTTCCATTTATATCCTGTCTGCAGCTGTGGTACAGAAGGGAGATGATGCTTGTCAGAGTCCTTCTCAGTCTGAGCATCCTGCTGCAGGTTCTCTGGTGGGTGATGAAATGGGGGTGTTTCACTGTCGGACACCAAGCTCCAAGAGTAGTTATGTCCTGTGTGGTGGTGGGGTACCAGAGTGAAATGAAGCTTGTCAGAATCCTTCTCAGGCTGAGCACACAGCTGAAGATTCTCTGTAAGGTGATGCAGTTGGAGTCTCCCACCTAAAAACAAATTATCAGTATTTTATCACAGCGATAAAACAACTAGGTCAGATATTTCACCTATAATAGGCATGTATATTGTTTAGCTATTTGAAATTTTATAGACTTACTGTACATTTATACCATTACTTCATTCTGCTATTTTAAAATAAACAAAAGCAGCTTCAAGTTATCAAAATTTGGTCATTAATGATCAGCTGAGAGAGATGCAAGATCAGTGCAGAACTATCACAATAATCAAACGTGATTAACTGAGACAAAAAAATCATAACCACAGGCATAACTCTCAACATTCTGAGCCAAGATTTTTGAAAAAAAAAATCATGCTATTGGAACCTTAACTTTCTCTTCCAGTACTACTGTTTAATGTTTTGATCTAACAATGATATACTCATGTAGCATTTTAATGTACCATCTTGTATTTCCAGGGCAGTGACTTGAAACGGGACATTTTGAATGAGCCCACTGAAGCAGTTATCAAACTTTAATAAATAAATATATAATCAGACAAATGAACAAATCAGCAAATTATGTGACGTATGATCATCCAGGAATGGAACTACAAAGACAAACTGAAATCGAGTGCAACGATGTCTTTAATGTATGTAGATGACAAAGTAGAACATACTAATAGAACTATGTATTACTACAGAAAAATGCCGTCTCTCTGTCATAGAGAGGATTTCTGAGGAATGGACAGATTGACTTTATAATATGTGAAAATTAAAAGGTAAAGTCAGGGAACGACTATCTTTGTTTCAGGAGAGTCTGGCAGAATGTCCCAAAAGCATAATGGACAGGCTTGAAGAAAGCTGCACTTAAATGTTTCCTATCTAGAGAGCCCTGAGATCTACACTGCCACTAACAAACAGGTTAGGCACTACAAACGAAGCAAACTCATTGTTAAATTCTTTGTCATTTTCATAAAGAATATATCTTCAGAGAAGACTCGGGAAAGAACCTACGGGTTGTCAGTTGAAGTGTACTTACCATCCTGTATCGATTCAGCTTTCAGTGATGTGCCCATGGACTCAGATCATCAGTGAAAACAGTCCACACCTTGAGTGCTTGTTAACACCCACAGTGGTCACCCACAGTGGTCACATAATGTAAAAATCCATATCACTTGGAAGGTCATTAACCCAAGTATGAGGTGTCACAACTGGAACATTCTAGAGTAAAAATAAAACTAGAAGAAAAATTCACAGTAATCACTGGTTCCTGACTTCTCATCAAGGGTAATGTGGTCAGGCTCTAAACTTTCCTTTTTACCCTTTTCTGAAAGTCTGCATGAATTTGAAGGTTGCATATTTAGTGATCAGGGATATGGGAGCACAGTTCATTAACTGGAATGCAGGACAGCATAGCCCTACTACCTGAAAAAACAAATGTAATCAGTATTGTGCATGTCTTCGCTTACAACAATATATGTTTATGCTATTGCAGGGCTCAACATTTAATGTACATTACAGTGTTTGCCAGCTTGTGACATTCTGACAGACCGATGCCTCTATTGGTGGTCAACTGTCAGGAGATACAAGTTTGCTCTTCCTTGTTGTTTAGATGCCACAAGACAGACTGGTTTTCTGACCAGAGTAGAAAATGCTTGAGAAAACAGCTTTCTTTCATTCTGGACTCTGCATTATACTCTCACCCAGTCTGCCAAAGTCACGATTTCCTGGATCTCCTGCTAGATAAGGAATGATCACAACAGACACAAAGTCCAGTTCCATACTTATAAAGACTTATCATCTGAACAGGAGTCTGAAAGGTCTTCCCACAGGTTACTATGATCCTCCCCAGAGACAAACAACAAAGGAGCTGGTCACAGCAGAGATATTCTCAGAAAGTCCATGTATGGGGCTACCAGAAGTCAGTCATTAAGGAAGGAGAACATAAGGAGATCCTTCTCCTCTAAGTTTTCAATCACTATGGCCAACTATGTGATGAATACTCCAAAACATAAAGAAAGTCAAAAAGGCAACATTTGTACTGACAGCAACGCCTACTAAGAGCAAATTAGAGACATTGGTGCTGCAGTAGCATTGTCGCCTCACAGTAAGACACTGTCCAGTTCGATTCTCAGCTAGAGCGTCTTCTGCGTGGAGACATGCGTGAATGGGCGTACCTTCATTGAAGGTTGTGCGTCAGGCCTGGCAAGCTGGTACATAAAAATCAACTGCCAATCATTAGCGGACCGGAGTTCCGCTGTGGCGACCCTTAACCGGGAAAAGCCGAAAGACACAAACAAAACAAACTTGTGGCAAAAAGCATTATTCATGTTTGACACATTCAAAACATCCTGAAGAAGTAGTGACATGAACACATGCAGGGTGACTAAATGGGGCGGACAGTTTTATCACCTGGAACTTGATGCACTGAATGTGCTGGCTGACATCAGTTAAGGACTCAAAATTACAACATCCATTAACTGTATGACTAGAAAGAGAAGTGACAAACTCCAGAGCCATTATGAAAACTAGTCAACATCTAGAGCACCTTTAAAAGCTCCACTGAAGAGGCCCTTCAGCAAAATCCTGTCTAGGAGAGGACCGGTAAACTTTAGATGTGATCAAGACTGAATAAATCTAGAATCCATGAGTCATGAACAGGCAAACAAAGAACCACCCCCATGGCCATTTAAATATTAAAGCAAATACTGCTGTGGTACCAACAGTGGGTGTCCATCCTCTTTGGTGGCCTGACAATCACAGCAGAGACAAAAAAATAAGAGGCTTCAGTAGGCTCATCCAACAGCAGCATTTGCATTACTATTGAAATGGCCATAGGTGACATTCTTTGTCCTTGCTTGAACGTTCACAAGGAAATATTACGTGTGCTTTTATTAGATTTATTGTTTCTGGTCTTGGACCTTGATGTTCATCAATAAATTTTATTATGAATAATCTCCTTAGAAGGAAAGATGTCTCATCACTCTAAAGGGCCTTCAGGGTCCCCTCATTATACTACTATTATTGTGTGAAAGCTTAGCCAACTCCCAAACAAGAACACATCTAGAATATTCTAAGTTCATAGGTAAGTAGTAGGCAATTGGTGTGCAGACAATTTCAAGCCTAGCCAAAAAAAACATATTCAAAATTTTCCCCTAGTCTCAAGAAGGGCAAGGCAAGATAGAGAGAATTTGAGGATGGCCATCCAATTATTTCGGTTTACCTTGATGTGACAAGGGTGCTACTCTGCTTGACATGTAGTGGAAGTTTGTTTCAGAGGCGAGCGATACATTGAGATATAAATCTATCATATCAACAGGTTTTATTTACGTGCTGATGAAGATTTAGTTCCATTAACAGAGTATTTGATATACCAACAGCTCTGTGTAGAAATAGAAGCTCAAATAGGGTTGGATTTTTCTTGGCAGGAAAGTCTAGACACAGATCTCCATGGAAGAGTCTGTAAGAGATTAAGTACAGAGAAAGAGCTGCCAGTCTCCCCTGATAACTAAGATTTTTGAGGCCATTGGTCTTTTTAGTTATGAATCTCTGAGGTCTCTCAAGTTGTCCGGTATGTTTAGATAAATACATGCTAAAAGGGGTGTTATATTCAATAATGGGTCTGGTACAATATGAGTAAAGGGGAATTAAAACTTCTTTGGATCTGGTGGAGTTGCCTTTGGAAATTAAATGGGCCAGATAAAAGCCTTTCCTATCTACTGTGCAGACATGATGGTCAAATAATAAGGAATTATCAACAAGACTACCTAGATTCCTTACAACAGTGTCTAATTGGAGGGGTGCATCTCCTATATGGTACAGTTTAGCAAAATGAACTGTGCTATATTGTTTACATTTAATTTGAGACCACTGTCCTTGCAACAATTGTTAACATGGTCTAAGCTGTGTTGGATCAATTCTAAGTCAGTGAAAGATTGAACAACTCCCAATTTGCAGTCATCTGCAAACTTAGCTAAACACAGGTCAGTTTTTCTGGTAAACAAAATAAGAGAGAGAGCACCATGACTGGAGCAGGTTTCACAGCAAATACAACGTTTTAATGTAAAAGTAAGCGCGTTCACGCCCCAAAGGACGCTTCTTCAGACTTCAATCCATTCAAAAGAAAGACCAAACATATTTATAGTACTAAAACCAATTAAATCACAATCAGCTTAAAACAATCACTCAATTAAACAATAAAACCATGCAAAAACTTCTTAAAGTGATAGGTATACGCCTGTACTAATACATATGCAAACTATTCTATAGAATATATGTGAAAGAAGAAATACATATATTAAAAAGAAATGCATATATTAAAAAGAATACATATATTAAAAAGAATACATATATTAAAAAATGCATATGTTAAAAATACTGTACATGTTCTAAAGCATTAATCTAAAAATGGGATATATATTAATAGAATCCATATATGCTTTAAAAATATATAATTTAATGTTTCAAAGGTCTATCAACTAAAAATGGTCTGAGTGCTACCTTGTCATTGAGGCCAAAGCCCTTGTCAGCCTGCATCCTAACGATCCATTTAATTTCCTTCTACACTGTATGATTCTTAAAGTCTCCTAACCTATAGGTACAAGGAGTAAACTCTATAACTAAGAATAAAAACTTGTGTAAAGTGCCATGCTCCAAAACATGTCTTGCTAGGGCATTTCCTTCATCTTCTCTGTTGATAGCATAAATATGTTCCCTAACTCTGTCTCTCAGAGTCCTATTGGTCATCCCTATAAAAAAAGATGGGCATTTGGTACAATAAGCAAGATATATAAGGTCCCTACTCATACGGTCAGCATAGTATCTAAAAGTATATGTATGTCTGGTAGTAGGATGTGTAAACTTGTCCTGATTGCTCATGTATTGACCATGGTTACATCGTCTACAAGGAAAACTTCCTTGTCATTGAGAGACAACAGGGCTACTATTAGATGTGACATCCCTGTAACACAACATTCTTTTCAATGACTTATTATTTCGATATGTAAAGCTTGGTTGTAACCCCACTACGTTACTTATCTTCTCATCAGATACCAAAACTGCCCAGTTCTTATTCACAATATCACATATAACCTTATTATTAGTGTAAGGTATCACCATCCTACATTCAGTCAATGCTCTAGGATTATTAGTGTTGTATCTAGTATTATTGACACTATCATATTTTCTATAGTATGGCCTATCTACAAAATCTAATGTCTCTAATCTATTATACTGAAGGAACCAGCACAAACAACGTTCCAAGCAACTACTGAACAGAATAAAACATAGAACGTTGACAGTCCCAGTGTCCTGAGACGAAACTCACCAAAAAACGGCAATTCAGCAGCTGAAAAGTGTGTACAAAAGCCAGTAGAACAAGTGAAACAAATGCCTTCAAAAACCAGCGATATCCACAGCCAAACTCTCAGCAGTTAAATAAACTTTTTTGAAAGCCAGTGGAACAGATGAAACAAATGAAACAAATGTCTTCAAAAACCAACGGTATTCTCAGCCAAACTGTAATTTTATTAAGCAAAATACAGAATCGTCCAAAAGGTTTGCTGTCATCATTTCTTAAGTCAGTACGGACTTTTTGTTCTTCCAAGGATAAATTATAATTAATCTTTTTGCCACCAATGTGATCTTGTAGTCTATATATTTGTTGTGTTACAGATTTGTCATAAATTGAAATAATCGGATGCATACGTGCTCTTCTTTTTTAACGCTTTGCACTTGTAGTCTTGCTTACTAGAATCCTTTGTAGAATCTTTGAACACGACACTTAAGTTTTCTTATATATCTTTTTATTTCACTGGTCATACAGACGAACAACAAGGATTTGTCTAATAACAATAAAGCAAAGATTACACAGGAAGGTGCAGTATACAATTATAAGAATTTTAAGATTTACAACTACACTGAGTACCCATTACAAACGGTACACTTTGATTTATTTTCTAAAGGGATGAAATTCATCCCCACTACTAAATTTAGACTTGTTGACTGCATCAGTGAAATAAAAAGATATATAAGAAAACTTAAGTGTCGTGTTCAAAGATTCTACAAAGGATTCTAGTAAGCAAGACTACAAGTGCAAAGCGTTAAAAAAGAAGAGCACGTATGTGCCCCCTATGCATCCGATTATTTCAGTTTATGACAAATCCATAACACAACAAGTATATAGACTACAAAATCACATTGGTGAAAAAAGATTAATTATAATTTATCCTTGGAAGAACAAAAAGTCCTTACTGACTTAAGAAATGATGACAGCAAACCTTTTGGATTATTCTGTGTTTCGCTTAATAAAATTACAGTTTGGCTGAGGATACCGTTGGTTTTTGAAGACATTTGTTTCATTTGTTTCATCTGTTCCACTGGCTTTCAAAAAAGTTTATTTAACTGCTAAGAGTTTGGCTTTGGATATCACTGGCCTTTTGAAGGCATTTGTTTCACTTGTTCCACTGGCTTTTGTACACACTTTTCAGCTGCTGAATTGCTGTTTTTTTGGTGAGTTTCGTCTCAAGACACTGGGACTGTCAACGTTCTATGTTTTATTCTAATCTGTTATACTCATGTGGCATATATCCTCTGTCTTTCAGCTCATCTTTTAAAAGGGCTCCTTCACAACTTGGCCATCCACCCAAGGTTGGGTGGGTGGCCTAATGGTTAAGGTGTTTGCCTTACAAACACAAGGTACAAGGTTTGAATCTCACAAGGGAAAACTGGCTAGGCTTAAAATGGCTCACAAGGGCAGTTAGCCTAGTACTAGCCTATGAACCTATGAACAACTAGACTGTAAACTAGTCAGCCTAGAGACTCGCAAGTCCTGACTCTGTAGGACATTCTTATAAACATGCTGGGGATGCATACTTTGCCTATGTAGCAAATTATTCATTCTACATTCCTTCTTATAAATCTCAGCACAGATGATGCCATCTTTCTTTATCAAGGATACATCTAAAAATTCAATCTTCTCAAAAGACCATTTGGCAGTAAACTGCAAAAAAACTAGAGGTAGAATTAATATATTCAATGAACTGTCTCAAACTATCCAGTGTGCCCTTCCATAAAAGAAAAAATATCATCAACAAAGCGTTTATAGTAAGGTACACATTCAAAGAATCTTCTGTTCGTATTAATGTACTGTCTCTCCCACTGTGCCATTACCAAATTTGCATAAGAATTGGCACATGGGGTACCCATAGCCACTCCCTTCGTTTGAAGCAAATACTGATTGTCAAAGGTAAAAACATTATTATTCAAAACAAGTTCTAATAAAAAACAATATAATTTACTCTTGTCAGCATCAACATTCTCAGACCTCATAAAATCTCTAACATGTTCAATGCCTAGATCATTCGGAATGCTGTTAAAGAGTGATACCACGTCAAGTGCTACTAAAATAACATCTACGATACCACGTCAAGTGTTATAGAATAACATCTACGATACCACGTCAAGTGTTACTAGAATAACATCTACGATACCACGTCAAGTGTTACTAGAATAACATCTACGATACCACATCAAGTGTTACTAGAATAACATCTATGATACCACGTCAAGTGTTACTAGAATAACCTCTATGATTAGAATAACCTCTATGATACCACGTCAAGTTTTACTAGAATAACATCTATGATACCACGTCAAGTGTTACTAGAATAACATCTACGATACGTCAAGTGTTACTAGAATAACATCTACGATACCACGTCAAGTGTTACTAGAATAACATCTACGATACCACATCAAGTGTTACTAGAACAACATCTACGATACCACGTCAAGTGTTACTAGAATAACATCTACGATACCACGTCAAGTGTTACTAGAATAACCTCTATGATACCACGTCAAGTTTTACTAGAATAACATCTATGATACCACGTCAAGTGTTACTAGAATAACATCTACGATACGTCAAGTGTTACTAGAATAACATCTACGATACCACGTCAAGTGTTACTAGAATAACATCTACATGAAACGCCTCTGAAAGTGTATATTCAAACAAAGTGACTAAAAAATCACGTGCGTCTCTCAATATGGTATCAGCATTATCAACAAAAATCCTCATATGTTTCTCTAGGTAAATTGACAACGGTTCAGTCAACCAACCTTGACTTGACACTACAGGTCTAAGAGGGGGATTAAAAATATCCTTATGGATTTTCGGTAGACCTCTAATACTAGTTACAAATGGTTTCTCTACCAACAAATATTTATACAGGTCAGGTGTAATCATGTTACTCATCAAAAATTCATAAAGTGTAACCTTCATGTCACCAATTAATTTAAGTTGATTTACATTAAGGTTATTATAGGTATCAGCTTGTTCCAACATTTGCTTCATTTTGTAATGATACTCTGTGGCATTCATTAAAACAATAGCTCCCCCTTGTCTGCAGGACGTATAACTATATCAGCATTATTTTTCAAAGACTGTTAAACATTAAAATCATCAGTAGTTAAATTATGGAAATCATATTTGTTAGCTGCTGAAGCAGACAATTTCATAATGTCACTCTCACATGCTTTTTCAAATGCTTCCAATAATGGGTGCAATGCTGGTGAATAAACAGAAGGTTTCCTAAAATTGAAAACATCAGTAGGATTACTCCCATAAATAAGCTTAAGCATAACATTCCTACAAAACTTTTTAGTGTCTATAATATGCTCAACACTGTCACTGTTAAGTGAAGGAATGAAAGACAGACCTTTATTGAGTAGTGAATGTTCGGCTTCAGTAAGAACATAGTCCGATATATTATGCACTAGTCCAGAGGTAGCCTCATCCAGGCTCTCTTGTTCTTCACATTGCTCGCCTGGTTTTCTCCCGAAAAGTTTCTCCTTTTTCTTCCTCTGCTCTGCGACCGATTCTGTTGGTTCCTTGGTTGTTGCTTTATGGTGAGCAGATAAAAATAGAACAATAGGCATATCCTTCTGCTTTTCAAATTCTTTTACTTTCTTCCTTATATCCGGACCAAGGGAGACGTTCGCTGATGTCGTTGGAACTTCAGATGTAACATTAGGCTCACCCATTAAGGTGGGTAACATTAGGCCCACCCATTAAGGTGGGTATACTCGTAGATTGGTTAGTGTCAGGACTATTTCGATCCTGAATTATAGTCAGTGTCATCTTCAGGCTTGCATTCGTTAGCACAGTAGAGACCTCAGAAGGAGTTTTGTATCTGCCCACTGAGTTCGAAATGCTCATCGATTGGCTGGTAGCATCACTAGCACAATTGTGACTGGTTCTTGATGCTGCCCTTGGCCAAGCGAACACCTCCCCTTTTTTAAAATCGGAAAAGTCTCTATGTAATTTCTTTCTTTTCTGCATTAATAGTGTCTGCTCTAAAGTAGAAATTTGAGTGGCCAGATACTCAACAAATATATTTAGCCTACATGTTTTCTGCAAAATACTGAGTCTGTCTTGCAGACTAGTTATCTGATCCTTAAGCTGTGCTCAATCACCACATAATGCTCTATTAAGAGCCTCATGTAAGCATAACTAGTGTCTAAATTCAGCCTTTGCCACTTGCATAATAAATCTGGAAAAGTATCACTGTAGTTAGGCATTTTCAGGATTCTTAGCCCTCTCGGCACTATTTTAAAGCTCAAACATGCCTCCATGTGCCTTCGCTGCCATTGGAGACATTTAACCAGAAAGATCTTATTCTCAAGGTCACGCTTGAGAAGAGTAGCATTTTCAGTCTCATTGAATACATTCGATTCACAGGCATCATCTTCAATATAGTTAAGTAAAGGATTCAAATCACTGTAAAGTAGATGTTGCAAGGCATCCGTTTTACCTGCAGTTCCCTTGTGCACAGGGTTATAGTCTATTTCAACAGTCTGCCCGTCTGTCATGTCACACTAGTTGAAGAAAAACAAATATATCCAAAAACACACAACGACTAGTGTGTAGAGCTCCTCCCAAATCAATTAAACAAAATAAGAGAGAAAGCGCCACGACTGGAACAGGTTTCACAGCAAATACAAAGTTTTAATGTAAAAGTAAGCGCTTTCACGCCCCAAAGGACGTTTCTTCAGACTTCAGTACAAAATATGGATTCTATTAATATATATCCCATTTTTAGATTAATGCTTTAGAACATGTACAGTATTTTTAACATATGCATTTTTTAATGTATGTATTCTTTTTAATATATGCATTTCTTTTTAATATATGCATTTCTTTTTAATATATGTATTCTTTTTAATATATGCATTTCTTTTTAATATATGCATTTCTTTTTAATATATGTATTTCTTCTTTCACATATATTCTATAGAATAGTTTGCATATGTATTAGTGCAGGCGTATACCTATCACTTTAAGAAGTTTTTACATGGTTTTATTGTTTAATTGAGTGATTGTTTTAAGCTGATTGGGATTTAATTGGTTTTAGTACTATAAATATGTTTGGTCTTTCTTTTGAATGTATTGAAGTCTGAAGAAGCGTCCTTTGGGGCGTGAAAGCGCTTACTTTTACATTAAAACGTTGTATTTGCTGTGAAACCCGCTCCAGTCATGGTGCTTTCTCTCTCTCTCTCTTATTTTGTTTACTTGATTTGGCTTCTTTTTGGGAGAAGCTCTACACACTAGTTGTTGTGTGATTTTGGATATATCAGTTTTTCTGGCCTGAAGATCTGAGAAATATATGCCAATTAAGACAGGGTCCATAACTGAGCGCTGTGGTGCACCACTAGTAACTTATGATTTCAGAAGTGGCACCTGCTATTCTAACCACATGGGTTATGTCAGACAACTAGTTAGCTAATAACTGCACAATATAAGGGTTTACATTCAGATTTATATATCAATAATGCTTCATGGCAGATAGTGTCAAAGGCCTTGGCCAGGTATAGATATGCTGCATGCACTGCATTACCACTACTCACATCTTCAGTTACTTTTTCGAAGAATTTAATGACGTTAAAGAGGCAGAATCTTCCTTTGATAAGGCCAAATTGATGACGTTAAAGAGGCAGAATCTTCCTTTGATAAGGCCAAATTGATGAGAGTCCAGGGATGAAATATTTTTAATGTCCAGCTTAATGAAGTCTGAAATAATGCACTCCGTGGCTTTACATGTGTCTGGCGAGACTAATGCATCTATAGATACCAGGGTCCATGGTTGGATCACCCTTGTATGATGGCATTAAAATAGCCATTTTCCAGGCTTCGGGAATGTAACTATTGGAGTGACTTAGATTGCTTTTTTCCCACTTTTCTGAGAGTTAAAAAAGTTCAGTTACAGGCTTGCTGTTCCTGAACTGTTTGAAAGTTTCTGTGAGGCCATTTTTGCTTGGGCTGAAGGAGGGTCTCTGTGTTTATCAGTGGCAGTGACTAACATTGAGCAGCTTCCCTGCCCCCCGGAGAGGTGGTTACTGACTTGAAACTGTAGTTTTATTGGCCACTAGGGGTCATTTCCATAACTCCTTCATTTGTCCTCAGAGGAGTGGTTTAAGGCAGTAACTTGTAGTTTATTGGCCATTTTGGGTCATTTCCTGTCCTTTCCAGCCCCCTGCTATAAAGCTTTAGCCCGATTTAGCGGAGTTGCTACTGTTGCACACTAGGGCAGCGCCCGGTTAAGCAGGTTTAAACTATTCTGCTACCTAAAGTCCACTCTTCAAATTTTCCTTAAAACTACCTTCCTCGAACTATACTACTGATCTAATCAGCGTATCCTATAATTAAAAGATCATCTCTACTTGACTCCAAGTAGACTATTCTCTATCTGTTAAACGTAGCACTTGCTCCTACAGTACTTATTACCTTGATACGGCACTCTTGTCATAGATAGTACCCCAAAAGGCAACCCCCATTTCTCGGTCACCCACGTCCCCGAATCTTTTTAAAGTTTTTTTGTCTATTCCTTCTAGCATGTCGAGGGATCAGTTGCTAGTGTCCTCTCCTGCTCAGCTGGTGAACCTGGGAATATTGAGGCAATGTTACAATTGCCTCATGTACACAGACAACCCTCTCCTCCTCCCACAAAACACAAATACATGCGAGAGATGCAACTATACGGCCAAACTGGAGGCTGAGCTCTCTCAACATAGGACTAGCAAGACCAGTCAGGAGGAGAAGGTTACCACACACACTATAGACCCAGTCTCACATATTACCATTACAACCTCAAATCATACACATAAACACACAAAGACATACTCGAGGCTCTGATCAAAAATCTACCAAAACAGCAGAGGCCACCAAAGCAGACACCCAAACAACCACCACCTCAGAACACAACACCTGCAACACATAGACCTCACAGTCAGAGTGTCAAACAGTCACAGCCCTTAAGGCCAAACACAATGCCAGACACACTAGTCATTGGTGACTCCATAGTCAGACACACTGACGTCCCACTCACCAGACTGAGTAAGGAGAAGGTCACAGTAAGCTGCCTGTCGGGCGCTAGAATCCGCCACATAACGCAAGCACTCAGGTCTCTCAACAGCAGGTACAAATATGATTCAGTCATTGTCCACGCTGGTGTAAACGACCTGAGACGTACCTCCTTGGACTACATGAAAAGAGACATTGAGGAGCGCTCTGATTATGTAGCCCAGACAGGTATGACCCTGACCTTGAGCAGTATCCTACCTTCACCAAGAATGATGCCACAATACAGAGATAAGATGATCAGCTTTAACAATTGGCTTAAACACTGGTGTCATTCAAAGGGGATCCAGTGTCTGTCTGCCTGGGATGACATGCTGGACAAGCCACGCTGCCGCAAGGGACGGCTTGCACCTGTCACCCCTGGGATTCGGATATTGGCAAAGGCTCTTGCCACCCCATAGTGCCTTTTTAGGCAAGGCTCAAATTCTAAACCTACCACCCTAGAACACAAAAAGGAAAAAAACTAAGGGTAATGCTGCTCAATGCCAGAAGTCTAAATCTCAAAATGCACGCACTCGAGGCCCTTCTCAGTATGGAGAACATCGATGTCTGTGCTGTGACAGAAACCTGGTTCAAGGCTCCTGAGAGCACCCCAGCTATCAGGTTTTACCTCATATCATGCCCGCCCCAAAATCTGGACAATACCAAGAAAGGAGGGGGTATCCATATTCATCAAGGACACCCACACCTCAAGACTGGTGGCAACGCACGATGCATCGGAGACCATCCAGGTGCAATTAACCATAGGCAAGACTGCTCTGCAAATTGTAGCATGTTACAGGCCACCCTCACAAACTCAGGAACCTCACATGGCCTTCCTGAAAACACTAGAGGGGATAAATGTATCACCAAACACCATCATACTAGGTGACTTCAATTACCCTAATATAGACTGGGAACACTACTCAAGCCCAAACACCCTAGCCCAAAAGTTCCTGGAATTCATAAACTCAAATGCCATGGAACAACTAGTCACCATCCCCACAAGAGGAGATAACATACTTGATCTCATCATCACGAACATGGGAGCACAATGTTCAACACCGGAGGTGTACCCTCACTGGTGAGATCAGACCACAAACTAATCTCGCTGGAGGTCCTCATCCCACCCCCACCTGAAATAAAAGACCACAGTAAAGAACTTCTCAAAGCCGACTTCACACTTCTAAAGACTAGTGTGGTCTCCTTTAAGGCCCCGAGCCGGGAAAACAGTACTCAAGCCGCTGAATCACTTACAAATGCCTTCTACCAGCACCTGCAGGACTGCATGGATAAGGCAATCCCAAGCAAAACAAAGACTCTTTGTACCAAAGGCAAGCGTCCAGTCTGGTGGACCCCAGCCATAAACAAACTCTACAACAAAAGGAGGAAGCTACTACAAGATAGAGCAAAATCCTTAAAAGGTAAGACACCCTTGATCACTATAAGTAAAAAACTAAGAGCTCTCATAAAATCATCCAAAGCAAATTTCGAGAGAAAAATAGCTAAAGACTCAAAAGACAATCATAAGGCCTTCTTTAGCTATGTTAGAAACCTGGGAGGAAACTCCCAGATATGCTCAGAGCTAGTTCAAAATGATGTGAAGATTACTGATCCTACAGACATTGCCAACATACTGGCTGACAGGTTCAGTGCAAACTTCTCCCCTCCCCAAAAGGAGAGATATCTATACCAACGATTGCAGCCCCCAAACATCTCCAGCCCAAGTGAGAACTGCTCTCTCCAAAGCAAAAACACAGCATCCATGGGACCTGATGGTGTCCCCGGCTGTGTGCTCCATGAACTCAATGAGGAATTAAACCCACAGCTAGGACAGCTGTTTAATCAAAGTCTTACCTCTGGATACGTGACCCAGGAGTGGCACACTGCAACTGTGGTACCACTTCACAAAGCGGTGCCTCCACCGACCCTGGAAATTACCGCCCATTAGCTTGACCCAGTAAGCAATAGGCATACATCTGCAAATGCTTCCAATAATGGGTGCAATGCTGGTGAATAAACAGAAGGTTTCCTAAAATTGAAAACATCAGTAGGATTACTCCCATAAATAAGCTTAAGCATAACATTCCTACAAAACTTTTTAGTGTCTATAATATGCTCAACACTGTCACTGTTAAGTGAAGGAATGAAAGACAGACCTTTATTGAGTAGTGAATGTTAAGCTAGTAAGAACATAGTCCGATATATTATGCACTAGTCCAGAGGTAGCCTCATCCAGGCTCTCTTGTTCTTCACATTGCTCGCCTGGTTTTCTCCCGAAAAGTTTCTCCTTTTTCTTCCTCTGCTCTGCGACAGATTCTTTTGGTTCCTTGGTTGTTGCTTTATGGTGAGCAGAAAAAAATATAGAACAATAGGCATATCCTTCTGCTTTTCAAATTCTTTTACTTTCTTCCTTATATCCGGACCAAGGGAGACGTTCGCTGATGTCGTTGGAACTTCAGATGTAACATTAGGCCCACCCATTAAGGTGGGTAACATTAGGCCCACCCATTAAGGTGGGTATACTCGTAGATTGGTTAGTGTCAGGACTATTTCGATCCTGAATTATAGTCAGTGTCATCTTCAGGCTTGCATTCGTTAGCACAGTAGAGACCTCAGAAGGAGTTTTGTATCTGCCCACTGAGTTCGAAATGCTCATCGATTGGCTGGTAGCATCACTAGCACAATTGTGACTGGTTCTTGATGCTGCCCTTGGCCAAGTGAACACCTCCCCTTTTTTAAAATCGGAAAAGTCTCTATGTAATTTCTTTCTTTTCTGCATTAATAGTGTCTGCTCTAAAGTAGAAATTTGAGTGGCCGGATACTCAACAAATATATTTAGCCTACATGTTTTCAGCAAAATACTGAGTCTGTCTTGCAGACTAGTTATCTGATCCTTAAGCTGTGCTCAATCACCACATAATGCTCTATTAAGAGCCTCATGTAAGCATAACTAGTGTCTAAATTCAGCCTTTGCCACTTGCATAATAAATCTGGAAAAGTATCACTGTAGTTAGGCATTTTCAGGATTCTTAGCCCTCTCGGCACTATTTTAAAGCTCAAACATGCCTCCATGTGCCTTCGCTGCCATTGGAGACATTTAACCAGAAAGATCTTATTCTCAAGGTCACGCTTGAGAAAAGTAGCATTTTCAGTCTCATTGAATACATTCGATTCACAGGCATCATCTTCAATATAGTTAAGTAAAGGATTCAAATCACTGTAAAGTAGATGTTGCAAGGCATCCGTTTTACCTGCAGTTCCCTTGTGCACAGGGTTATAGTCTATTTCAACAGTCTGCCCGTCTGTCATGTCACACTAGTTGAAGAAAAACAAATATATCCAAAAACACACAACGACTAGTGTGTAGAGCTCCTCCCAAATCAATTAAACAAAATAAGAGAGAAAGCGCCACGACTGGAACAGGTTTCACAGCAAATACAACGTTTTAATGTAAAAGTAAGCGCTTTCACGCCCCAAAGGACGTTTCTTCAGACTTCAGTACAAAATATGGATTCTATTAATATATATCCCATTTTTAGATTAATGCTTTAGAACATGTACAGTATTTTTAACATATGCATTTTTTAATACATGTATTCTTTTTAATATATGCATTTCTTTTTAATATATGCATTTCTTTTTAATATATGCATTTCTTTTTAATATATGTATTCTTTTTAATATATGCATTTCTTTTTAATATATGCATTTCTTTTTAATATATGCATTTCTTTTTAATATATGCATTTCTTCTTTCACATATATTCTATAGAATAGTTTGCATATGTATTAGTACAGGCATATGCCTATCACTTTAAGAAGTTTTTACATGGTTTTATTGTTTAATTGAGTGATTGTTTTAAGCTGATTGTGATTTAATTGGTTTTAGTACTATAAATATGTTTGGTCTTTCTTTTGAATGGATTGAAGTCTGAAGAAGCGTCCTTTGGGGCGTGAAAGCGCTTACTTTTACATTAAAACATTGTATTTGCTGTGAAACCTGCTCCAGTCATGGTGCTTTCTCTTTTATTTTGTTTACTTGATTTGGCTTCTTTTTGGGAGAAGCTCTACACACTAGTTGTTGTGTGATTTTGGATATATCAGTTTTTCTGGCCTGAAGATCTGAGAAATATATGCCAATTAAGACAGGGTCCATAACTGAGCCCTGTGGTGCACCACTAGTAACTTACGATTTCAGAAGTGGCACCTGCTATTCTAACCACATGGGTTATGTCAGACAACTAGTTAGCTAATAATTGCACAATATAAGGGTTTACATTCAGATTTATATATCAATAATGCTTCATGGCAGATAGTGTCAAAGGCCTTGGCCAGGTATAGATATGCTGCATGCACTGCATTACCACTACTCACATCTTCAGTTACTTTTTCGAAGAATTTAATGACATTAAAGAGGCAGAATCTTCCTTTGATAAGGCCAAATTGATGAGAGTCCAGGGATTAAATATTTTTAATGTCCAGCTTAAGGCCTTGGCCAGGTATAGATATGCTGCATGCACTGCATTACCACTACTCACATTTCAGTTACTTTTTCGAATAATTTAATGACATTAAAGAGGCAGAATCTTCCTTTGATAAGGCCAAATTGATGAGAGTCCAGGGATTAAATATTTTTAATGTCCAGCTTAATGAAGTCTGAAATAATGCACTCCGTGGCTTTACATGTGTCTGGCGAGACTAATGCATCTATAGATACCAGGGTCCATGGTTGGACCACCCTTGTATGATGGCATTAAAATAGCCATTTTCCAGGCTTCGGGAATGTAACTATTGGAGTGACTTAGATTAAAGAGGTTAAGTAGGGATTCAGAAAGGCCACATTTGGCACTCATAATCAGACAATCTGGTATGTTGTCAGAGTCCACGGATTAAGTATTTTTAGTTTTTGAAAAGGCCGAGAGAACCTGTTCCATGGCTGTTAAAAAGGGATGGCTGGGATTGTGGAACTTGTGGGATTGCTATAACTGTAGGTGTTGTAAAATTTACACTAAATTTGTCAGCTAGTATACTGGCTATCTCCTTTGGGTCATAGAGTGTACTATTATTGTGGACTAGATCTGAACACTATTGAGTATTAGCCCTTAACTTCCTGACATAGTTAAATAAAGATTTGCAGTTATTGTTGTTTTTTGTGACTATTTTAAGTTAATACTCTGCTTTGAGCTCTTCGTTAATTTGCTTACGTATGCTCTTAATGTAGGTAGAATGCGACATTTTATAAGCATTAAGCAGTTTCGTTCTCTTGTTATGTAATGTATTTATACAGGGTATTCCACCACAGGGGTTTGTTTGTAAACTTTTCAATTTATTTGTTGTGGATAGATACTGCCTTATCAATACAACTATTTAATTGGGAGTAGAAGTCAGAGACAAACATAGCAACTTTATGACTAGGATCCTTCAAAGGAGGATTACAGCAGAACTTACTCAAGTCATCAAATAAACGAAGAAGGTTTGCTTCTGATAAGTCGCTAAACACAGAGCTATTTACAGGGGATGTATCACCATGTTTAAAAGAAGAGGTAACTAAATTATGGAGTGATTTAACAAGACATGATGGTACATATGGAGCAGTGCAAGAAGTGGCTATATTTGTGAGGACCAGATTCAGGATACTGGGGTTCCTAGTAGGATGGTTAATGATTTGTGAAAGAGAGTTAGCATTTGTAATGGCAAGGAAAGGCTAGGCATGCAGTCCATTGGTAGTGTAGATCCGCCAATTTATTGATGGACACTTGAAGTTCTCCAGTAGAAAGATGTTCAGTTTCATGGGAATTTCAGAAAATGTGTTAGGATAGCTACTGTGCTCTGAGTGGAACATACAGGGTGTTCTATAACTAGCTATGACATGGTAATTAGTCTTGTGTAGGGTGATTTGTCCTTCTAGGAGTTCACATGTGGTGTCCAAAGAAATCTGTCATGTGGGGATAATATCTTTGACAAATACTGATACTCAACCCATAATTGCCAGTGGGTCTGAAGATGTGATAGGCATTATACCCAGGAATATAGCAATTGCTATCATTGCTCTGAAACCGTGTTTCTTTAACTAGACAAATATACAAATATAAATGCGTTCAAGTTGCAGGAAAATCTCAAGTTTAGGCATTTTTTAAGACTGCTGGCACTGAGTAGAGCCACATTAACATGTTCCAGATTAGAACAACAAGATACATTTAATAGAAATTAAGCACTTTTATCTACAAGTACAACCAGACGTCTTCAGAATAGAAAGCAAAAAAGTAAAGCCCAATTTATGTATACATGAATCAGTCACCTGATTAAAAACAGCCAATGAACATAATTTAATCTTACTGTGCTTCATTTGCAAAACACTTGTAAAAGAAATAATTTAAACAAGGAACTTCTGCTTCACAAATAAGCTGTTAAAGCAATTCTTTAGATAAGAAATAATTATGCCAACCTCCCCTCTAGATTTTGTAAAATACCATTCCCAAAATAACAAAATAAACATTTATTACCATTAGGGCAGGCTACACTATGTTTAGCTAAGACATTCATTTGTCCCTGCTTCTTAATAGCATAATAATGCTGGAAGATACAATATTTTTTGTGTTTTTCATGTAACCTATGTCAAATACAAGGCAGTACAAACAAGTAGCTAGATCTCTGAATTACAATGGAAATGCCCTGTACATGTACAGGTCCTGCCATTGTTTTCTAAAATAATGAATTTCCCATCATTAAAAATTGATTGCCTGCAAGGCCCTCACTCATACATTCCTACAGGACAATAATTGGAATGTGGTTTTCCTTATGTTTTAATCTTCTCAATGTTGAACCACCCATTATAAGTGACTCTTGGTTTCGCATCAACCATATTAACCATTTCTTCAGTCATACTAAAAATCTGCCAATTGTGGCTAATAATTCTTCAAACAGAGGTATTATGAGTGGAAAACTTGACAAAGATGTCTTTTCTGTATTCAGTTTTAGCCACTCTACTTCTCCCAGTGACTAATGGTTTTATCAATACAGGGCCAAAAGACTCTTCCCTGGGATTCAAAAACACTGCACGCTTTACACACAGCCTACACGGAGTTTACGAGTTATCATGATGGTGCGCAATGCACATTAATGAGGCAAAGCATTCCTATGCTAGGTTTTGTGGCTCACAACAGTGTTACTAGCTGTGAAACCTTTTAAAAGAATGCAGACAGCAATTCCATGTAACGCATAGCACCTATAATGCGTGGATTTGCCTGGAATGCCACAGTGATGACCAGGGCTTTACAAATAGCTGTTGTTTTGTTAGTGCAACACATCTGCACAGAGGCCAACTTAATGACAGGACAAATAACCAGTAATAGGGACATATATGACAAGAGATGTCACATGGGAATGTGTTTGAATGTAACACTCTCAACCTCCTAGAACAAGAAATGTGGACAAAAAGCCATAAAAATGGGAGGACAAGGGACACAAATAGGGACAGATTGCTAATATTCCATGTCTAAACTTATGAAGCTGATAGAATATATAGGTTGTATATTAGCATGAACTTTCTGAAGAGCATGAAATTTGAAACTACAATGTCCGTCATCAGTTACTGACTGCATTCTGCAATGACTTGCCAATGATTTGCCAGGAAAAAAAAATGTTATGAGGAAAAGATCACAAATATGAGACAAAAACTGGACATTCTGCACAGATCAGGACTGCCGAGAGGTATGCACCCAAATGTATGTAATGTTGAGTCACATCGGACCAGAGAACATCCCAGTGATATGGCAGAAAGCTAAATATTTGTTAAGGAAAACATCTGGACATCCTGGGAATATCTGGACAATTGAGAGGTATGAATGTGAAGTTTACTGTCCATACACAGTACAGGACAGCATACCTACAGTGCAGAGTATTGTGATATCCCATTCCTGCCATTCTGTAATGAAGATGAGTTAATGATCTGTAACAGGACACGGGACTGCCATGTAAAATGATCACTCAGGGGAAGTGTGTGTATTGAATAGGGACACAGATGAATTGTAGGAATGAGCACAGGGAAAGATAGCGGTGAAACTCCAGCATGTACAGCAAGTGTGGGCATGTCAGTGGAAGATGGCTGTAGCAGCAATACCAAGCGCTTATCTATATGGTACAGTACAGACTGTGTAGTGAAAATGTGTTGCCTGTGACTGACACACAAGGTGACATAACAATGGGGAGGATGTGTGTGTGTGAGATAAGCATCCTTACATGAATATGCACAGGACATCTATCAGGGATCTGACATACAACTGGGGTAGGGTGCATATTAGGAAGCTGTGCAAACTGATATACCTGAATAGGAGTGTACTCTCAGCAGAGGTTTCCAGCAAGGTGGCCACAGGGAAAATGATTATGGCAAACATTACAAGAACCAACCACAATCATGGAAATGTCAGAATAATGCCACCACTAAACCCATGCCTCTGACATAACACATGTAATGTGTAGTGATAACAGATAAGCCTGCACACAACTCACAACTATTAAGATATATCCACATTGTATTTGGGTAACCACACTCACTATCCTAGTACTATAATATCTGCAGGTCGTATTAGGAGGGACACTGCCATACCTGTATGTGACAGTATGGGCACTACAGGATTGTGTGCATGGCATAAATCTATGGCACAATCCACAATGTCATGAATGAGATACATGCCATTAATGTTGTCAAACACCTATGTATGCAGTGTGAGCATAAGCTGAACAAGCAGCACACATGCATCTGGTGTAACAACTTGATTGGCGTTCCACACCATCAGACAGTCATGTATATTCCACAGAAAGAATACCCAAGTATGGCCAGTAAGCTGTGTGACATCTCACTGTGACAAAGGTGGTACACTTCAGTTACACATCACTGGAAGACGTGTAGGGAGGTACATGAAGAAGGGTGCACTGCAGACGGTTATTGGTGTGATGACGGCTGGGAACCATGAAGGTATTATGCCCTCTGATGTGCATGTCCTTCACATACTCAGTACTTGTGTTACATTCAAGGGAGTGGTCATCACTGTGACCACATGTTGGTGGATGTACCACTTACCGTCTGCCCCAAATATAGGGATCACATACCTATTGGTCTGATTATATGGTGTGATGTCCACATTATATTTGGGTGGTGTGTTTGTTTTGTTATTCAACAAATTCCTCCAGGTGTCTCATCAATGCAGGTGTTATCATGGCTGTGGTAGCAGTCTCTGGTATGTGTTGATACTGTCTTTATTCTACCAATATCACCGTTATAGTCAATGATTGTCCACAAGCTGTAGTCCTTCAGGCAAATGTTTGGACACAGCATGTGTATGTCATCTGTGATGTTTATCACTTAATTAATGGGCAGGAAAGGGCCTACCAGACACCCCTGATGTACCAGCCCCATCACTGGACCTGTGATACATGTCACGTCACACATTTCGACATAGTGAGATGTCACTGGTCTACCCATTTGGTGATATTGCTGTTTATGGCCACATACGACAGTGTTGCGTGAATACCCCAGTGTGGATTTGTGTCAAATGCCTTGACCTGTTAAGGTTCCACAAGATGATGCTGTTTTCATCATGCATGGCCTTAGTGACCTCTTTGATGACATCTATCAGATGTAATGGACCTGATGTAGCAGTAACAGCTCATACAGGTCTGTTGTACACACCAGGAATATTAGAACTAAGTGAAGTCCCAAGACTGGAAAAACTCCCTTATCAGCCTCAACAAAAAGTTGAGATCTCTCATCAAATCCTCTAAAGCTAGCTATAAAAACAGAATTGCAGCATATAGTAAAGACAACCACAAGGCCTTCTACAGTTACGTAAAGAATCTCCACAGCAATACTCAGATTTGCTCTGAGCTACTGCACAATGGTACCTCCTATACCGAGCCAACAGATATTGCCAATATACTGGCTGACAGATTCAGTGCCAACTTTACCCCTCCCCCCCAAAGGACCAATCACAATACCAGTAAATTGCCAGGCACCCAGTATTACTGCTGCACAGGTTAAAACAGCACTGTCCAAGGCTATGGGATCTAACAATATCCCTGGCTGTGTTCTACATGAACTACAAAGTGAGCTGGCACCTCACCTGTGTGCCCTGTTCAATCACAGCCTTACCTCAGACTTTGTCCCTACTGAATGGCACACTGCTATAGTCATCCCTCTTCACAAAGGAGGAGCGACTACAGACCCTGGGAACTATTACCCCATTAGCCTGACAAGTCTGATATGCAAAGCTATGGAACGCATCATCGTGGACCTAATAAACAAGGATATAGGGAATCTCCAAACTCTGGATCCCACACAGTTTGGTTTTGTGAAGGATAGATCATGCCTGCTCAACTTGGTCAACTTCCTTGAGTCAGTCACCAGAGCTGTGGATGAAGGCAAGGTGGCTCATACAGCCTACCTTGATCTGGCCTTTGATACCATTCCCCACTCAGGAATTATAGAAAAACTCACTAAGCTAGACATCAACCCCTGTATCACTAGGTGGGTTGCAAACTGTCTCACAGATAGAACCCAGAGTGTGAAAATAGCTGACTCCAAGTCAGACTGCCAACCAGTCACGAGGAGTCCCACAGGGATCGGTCCTGGGTCCTCTCCTATTTGGTATCTACTTCTCAGAAGTTCAGGTGAACATGAAAGGATTTTGGCTGACAAAGTTCACAAAAGATTGCAAGTTGGGAGCCATTATTAACACCCCAAGTGATGTTGACATCCTACAGAAAGGCCTCACTGAGACTAACGACTGGTGTCAGAAAGTACAGTTTTGTACCTACCATAAATGTAGATGTTCGAGGATTCCATTGCTGCAGTCCTAACTATTGGGTATAGTCCGCATCCAGTCGGCCCGAATACCAGAGTATAAGGCTGACGTCGGTCATGGCGCATTAGACTGACGTCAGTACGTCAGGGTACTAATGCGCATGACCGGCGTCATATCCTCAGTCTTTTCTTGCCCCAGATGTCAGAAGACCCTAAAAAGACAAGGCCCAAAATACCTGCACCAAAACATGAACAATATATACAAAAATATAAGCAGGTAAACTCACGTACACTACCACCCCTAAACACAGAGGGGAAGGAGGGAGGGTAAATTGGACTGCAGCAATGGAATCCTCGAACATCTACATTTATGGTAGGTACAAAACTGTACTATGTTCTTCGTCTTCCATTGCTGCAGTCCTAACTATTGGGTAGAATCCCAAAGCAGAGGTAAGGGAGGCTGGCAAATCATAAAGAAGCAGGAGCTGACAACATGCCTTGCAAAACAGCTGTGGCAAAACCAGCCCTAGACTTAGAGTAGATAGGAAGGTGATAATGCTTAGAGAAAGTATGCACTGAACTCCAAGTAGCTGCTTCCAAAATATCCTTAGTTGCCACCCCGTAGAAATGCTGTTGAAGTGGCAGTAGCCCTAGTGGAATGAGGCCTAATCCCAGCTGGAACCTCCTTGCCATGATGGGAATAACAAAATGCAATGCAAAAGCCAATCCACCTAGAAATAGTTTGTTTTGACACAGGCTTGCCCTCTGAACTCAAAGCAAAAGAAACAAACAACTGCTGAGACTGCCTAAAATCCTTAGTCCTGCTTAAGTAATAACGCAATTGCCTGTGTACATCTAAAGTATGCAAAATCTTTTCCCCTTTATTTTGGGGTCTGCATAAAAGTAGGCAAATGAATAGTCTGGTTTAAAGCCACACTAGAAACCACCTTAGGCATAAAGGAAGGATTAGTGCGTAATGATACCCTATCCTTATGGAAAATCAAAAGGGCTCGACTGCCATAAGGGCCTGCAACTCAGACACCCTTCTCGCAGAAGTAATAGCCAACAAAAAAGCAGTCTTCCAAGACAAATATTTCAATTCAGCAGTAGCCGCAGGCTCAAAAGGTTGTAGAGTAAGTTTTTCCAACACAAAATTGAGATCCCAAGCAGGAGTAGGAGCTCTATTGGGGGTCTTATATTCTTTGGCCCTCTAAGAAACTGCTTGAACAAAGGATGTGAAAACAAAGGTGGGTCACAATCATAGTGAGCTGAAATTGCTGCAGCATGAATCTTAATAGAAGAGAAGGACAACCCTTTGTCCAATAACTCAGTAAGATATTGAAGAGCCACACTCAAATTAGGCTCAGAAATCTCCAAATTCTTTGCTGTACTCCAAAATAAAAATCTCTTCCATTTTGCTGCGTACACTCTCCTTGTACTAGGTCGTCTAGCTTCCATAATCACATTTAAAACTCGTTGAGGAAGTTGAGACCTGCTGTGTTTCAACACAGAATATGCCAGGCTGTTAGATGAAGAGAGTGAAGCTTGACATTGAGCAGATGACCGTCCTTCTGAGATAACAGATGAGGAATCAGAGGTAAAGGCCATGGAGGCTTCTTTACCAGACTCCGTAGTAGTGGGTACCAGTGTTGTCGAGGCCAATCTGGAGCTATCAAAATCATCCTTGGCCTGTCTTGTCTGACCTTTAATAGTACCTTTGGAAGAAGAGGCAGAGGTGGAAAGGCATACACATGAAGATTTTCCCAACTGAAAGACAGAGCATCCACTTTCCAAGCTGTGTGATGAAACCCCTTTGTGCAAAACTTTGGCAGCTGGTGGTTTAGTGGAGAAGCGAACAGATCTATGTCTGGAGTTCCCCATGACACTGTCAATGTCTGAAATACATGAAGATCCAGTTCCCACTGGGGGGAACCCATGATTTGTCTGCTTAACACATCTGCTAAGGAGTTCTGTGCTCCTGGCAGAAACCTTGCCTGAAGAGTTAGTTGCAAGCTTAGCGCAGTCTCCCATAAAATCATTGCTTGCCTGCATAGAGGATAAGAATGTGTTCCCCTTGCTTGTTGATGTACCACATGACAGTTGTGTTGTCTGTTAGAATCAACACCTGTCCTGGAAGAAGTAACTCCTTGAAAGCCAGCAAAGCGAACTGGACTGCTAACATCTCCTTCATGTTGATATGTAGATGCTGTAGTCTGGCAGGCCACTTGTCTTGTATCCACTTTCCATTTAGATGAGCTCCCCAAGCAATGTCCGAGGCATCTGTCGTTAAAATCTGACTCGCCTCTGGCCGGGTCACAGAGAGTCCCTTGTTTAGGTGACATTCCTGAGCCCACCACAAAAATTCTCTTTGAAGGCAAGGTATTATGGGAATGACAGTGTCTAAATCCTGGCAGTGCTGTGTCCATACATTTTTGAGATACCATTGTAACTTCCTCATATGCAGTTTGGCATTGGGAAGCACTAGAATACAAGATGCCATGAACCCTAATGCTTGAAGGACTGTCCCTGCAGTCAGCACGGACTGATGAGATAGTTGATGGAAGTAAAGCGATAGACTCATTTGTTTGTCCGGGGTTAAAAGGCCATCTGCTGCTGTATTCAGTCTCACACCCAGAAAGCACATGTCTTGAGAGGGTACTAGACTGGACTTTATTTCGTTCACAGAATACCCTAGGCATCTTAGCACTGCTATAACATATTCCAGAAGCTGTAGAAGGTCTTCCTTTTCTTGAGCCAGAATCAGGCAGTCGTCTAAGTAAGGATAGATTTGAATTCCTTGTAGCCTGAAGTAAGCTATCACTGGAGCCAGAACCTTTGTGAATACTCTGGGCGCAGTAGATAAGCCAAAGGGCAATGCAGAGAACTGATAATGAGAATCTCCAGCTCGAAACCGCAGATACTTCCTGCAACTTAGTCTGATAGGCACATGAAGGTAAGCTTCCTTGAGATCTAAAGTTACCATCCAGTGATCTTTGCCCAGCAGAGGTAAAAGCTGTTGTAACGTCAACATCTTGAACTTGGGAATGTCCAGATAAGTGTTGAGGAGAGATAAATCCAAAATTGGTCTCCACGTGTTCCCCTTCTTTGGTACTAGGAACATGCGGGAAAAAAAATCCTAGGCCCCTTTCTGATACAGGGACTGGCTGAATGGCCCCCATTTGGAGTAACTGAGAAACGTGCTTGTGAGCCTCTATTCTTTGTGGAGGAGGAACGTCTGGCATGCCTTTGAAAGGGGGCATTGTATGGAAATAAAACCTGTAACCGTGGTGAATAATGTCCAACACCCATCTGTCTTGAGTAATTAAATCCCAGTTTTCTTTGAAAAGAGACAGTCGTCCTCCCAAAGGAGCTGCCAGATGAGAATCTACTGGCAGCTGAAAAGGCAGGTCATTGGGTCTGCTTACGAAAGGACTGACCCCTGCCCTCACCAGAAGTCTGAGCAGGTGAACTCCCTGTTCTAGACCTAAAAGAACCTTGAGCTCTGCCCCTACCAAGTCTAGACCTACCCCTAGACTGGGAGTCATAAGCAGGATATGTCCACCCCTTAGCAGGCCAATTTCTACTAAACTTCGGTGGCTGTACCTGCAAAAATCCTTAACAGTTTGCATAGACTTAGCTTTGTCCTCCATTTTCTTTAAAACTGCTTCCACAGGCGAACCAAACAACACATCAGACTGTAAAGGTGCATCCAAAATCCTTGTCTTAACATGCTCAGCCAAATTCTGATCCCTCAACCAGGCATGCCTGCGAAGAACAGAACTAGTGGCAGCCACCCTCGAGGAGGCCTGCACAGCATCAAAGCCACATTGCAAAGAATGCTTGCCCACTTGTTCAGACACATAAACCAAATCCAGCAACTCTTTACACTCAATACCTTCCGCCAAAGCATCCACCTTAGACTTCAATTGTGAAAGGAGATAATTTTGATATTTCAGCATGTGAAACTGACAATTCAATGCTCTCATGGCTAGAGTGGAAGAAGTATACAGTTTCTTACCCACCTATCCAAAGCCCTCGCCTCTTTGTCAGTGGGAACAGGATTTCTAACCACAGAGGCTTTAACACCTTTAGGCCCCTGAGAAACAGTGTCTGGGTCGCCCTAGGACTCTTAAACAAATACTTATGAGCTTCGGGCACCCTATAGTACCTATCAGGTTTAACGGGAGCAGGAGGCAAAGAATCAGGGTTCAGGAAGCCTCCCGCGAAAACATCTTCCACCACAGTCAACACAGGAGGTATAGCTAAGGGCCTATGCTGGGGTAAAACAAGAATTCCCTAAGCCTCTTCCTGGAATCAGAGTAATCCTGGCCTTCCCATTTAAAGTGCTCCCTCATGGAATGCAGGGTCTCTGAAAATGAAAAATCCTCAGGAGGAGAAGCAAGGAGTGGCATCATCCACATCAGAATCAGAATAAGGAGGATACTCCTGCAAATCATCCAGAAGACTCAGAAGCCTCTGAACCCTGTTCAAAACTGGCAAACTCTGGTTCCACCCTAGGCCTCTTATTAGGAGGGCCCATAGAACCTCTAATCATAGTAATCAAATCTTCTGCCATTTTAAGCATATGTTTCTTAGGTACAGAACCCGAAACGCTAGGAGAAGCCCCACTGAAGCTGAAATTGGCCTACCTCTAAAAGAAGCTTTAGCAACAGAAGGAGAGGCTCTAACTACTGTGGGAAGAGAGGGAAGAATAGGTACCTGACAAGCCCCTCAGCCTGGCCTGCCTCCTGAGATGGGACATCCTGTAACAGTAAAGTTTCTGCCGGAGACTCCATAGAAACTCCTGGCAAAACCTCTGGCTCCACTGAGCCTCCTAAAGAACCGACGTCCGGGACTGCCGGTTCTTCAACCCTAAACTTCGCTGTTTTGTCCTTGCGCTTCTTGGAAGCGGCGCCGGAGCATCCGACGGCATTTTATAATTACAACGCTTCCCAAACACTAACCTGGCACAGTCTAACCTCCTCTTAATAGTGCGTTTGTTAAACCTAGCACAAGAGCGGCAACCAACAACGCCGTGCTCAGGCCCTAAACAAGGTATACACAAAGTATGGAAATCCTTATGCGGTATCTGTTTCCCACAAGAAATACAGTTATTCACTTTTTCTGACATCCGGTTGAATACTGAGGCAAGAAAAAACAAAATGTTCCCAACGGGTACTTAGCCAACTCTGATTCGGTCTGAAACTCCGGTTTCGGAAATATCTCAGAACGCCAACCTGCACTCGCAAAACTGCTTCTGCATCGGACCACGCGGCAAAAAAGACTGAGGATATGACGCCGGTCATGCGCATTAGTACCCTGACGTACTGACGTCAGTCTAATGCGCCATGACCGACGTCAGCCTTATACTCTGGTATTCGGGCCGACTGGATGCGGACTATACCCAATAGTTAGGACTGCAGCAATGGAAGACGAAGAACATCCATGGCCTTAAGCTCAATGCCAAAAATTGTGTTGTCATCCCCTTTGGGAAAGAAACAGTTCCCATGAATTACCACATCGATGGTAGTCCACTGAACACAGAAGGTGTTATAAGAGATCTGGGAACACAGGTTGACAGCAACCTCCCTTTTGACCACCACACTGCCACTGTGGTTAGAAAGTCCTTCTATGTGACACATCTTATTACTAAGGGTTTTGCATCTAGGAAGAAAGAGGTCATTGTCTCCCTCTACTCTTCCCTCATTAGGCCAATCATTGAGTACAGTGCCCCATTTGGCATGTACGTCACTAGACACCTGCAACAACTGGACAGGCTGCAAAAGTACCTCACAAAGAGGATCCTAGGCCTTAAAAACGTATCCTATATGGACAGATTAAAAAAACTCAACTATTCCCTGTCTGATATCGCCTACTTAGAGGCAATCTCTGCTTGGCTTACAAAGCCATGTCTGACCCAGCTCCGTTAGACATACTACATCTAAAGAAATCCCAATCCCCCTGCATCACATGCTCCAGTGTCCTCAACCTCATTACCACAATCAACAGAACATGCTGGAGGGACAGGTTCAAAACCCAGAGACTGCTCATGCTATGGAACAGATCTCCCATACATGTCAAACTGAGCACCTTAGTGGCCCTCTTCAAGAACAATCTTGATGAGTGGATGGGAAATAGAAAATTCACCCCGGGGATCACTCTAGTGGCTCTACTCGACAGAGGCACTGGAAACTAAAGTCGGGGGGGGGGCACGATGCCAGGGTAATCCTATGGGATAGGCTTGCAAAGGCTCCAGGACCATTAGCCTAGTACACACCTATGAATCTACTGTACATATAGAAGAGGTCCATGATGACATATTGATGTACCTCACAGTTGAGCAAAGTCAGGATGTCTCTATACATGTGTGCACCAGGTGCTGTCTCCCCAACTCAGGTGTATGCATGCTGATGTACACCTTTGTACAGGAACATAGGCTGTGTACAGGGTGTGGTGATCTGTGTATTCCACCTTATCAGGAAGGTCTATGTGCTTGGTCATGCCACAGGTGATCTGTGATATTGTCACAGCACACTGATTATGTGTGATAGGCCTGAATGCCCATTGTGATCTGGCCTAGGGTTTTGGCACAATCACACATATAGGTTTCAGTGAGAAAACTCCCAAGCTGGCAATTAAACCTTACATCAGTTGATGGGTAAACAATTGGCTCACTTACAGAACACATCATGTGAAAGTTAGTGAATTAACCTGTGCCAGTAGAGATGTCACCACTGGCAAGCCCCGGGTATCTGTGCTTGGCTCTTCACCATTTTGACTTTATTTCTCAACAGTTCAGACTAAAGTATATGGCCTTTGGCTTACCACATTTGCAGATTCTTGCATATTGGGTGCAATCATTGAGTCCAGCAATGATGATAACATAGTACAGGAGGAGGTAACACAGACAAATGATTGTTGACAAAGGCACATGATCTACAAATAAATGTAGACATGTATCTTTTTATGCCATCCCTCTGAAAAGTGGAATTCCATGTTAATCAAAACAGTGACAACAGTCCTGCTATGCAGAAACCCAGTGATGCAAGCCCTGGGAACACATTTAGATAGCAATCTGAACTTTGACTACCAAGTGTCCACACTACTGAAAGCCTATATTGTGCACATCATAAGTCATGCCATCATATTGATATCTTAGGACTGTATGACAGCACTGTAGTCAAACCTCATTACAGCACTAATAGAGTATAATGGTCTTTTTTACATGTACCTTACCAGACACATATGTAGCACTTGGAGAGACCACAGGGCTTTCTCAGCATGATAACACAAAGCCTACACACCATGCCATAACATATGTGGACAGATTAAAAGCCATGTCACTGTAAGCTTTATTGTATAGGAGGAGGTGACTTCTGCCTGGCCCCAGGCCAGTCTCTAACCCTATCCTGGTGGAAGTACTGCATATCCAAAAATGTGATATGGACGATGACATCAGCAGTGTCTGTTGAGAAAAAGATAACAGTGTCCCACATGCTGGTGTAAAATGTTCTCTGTAATGTCAAGTAACAGTACACACACACACACACACACACACACACACACACACACACACACACACACACACACACACACACACACAGTTGACTGCAGTGAGAACAGAACCCCTACCTAAGTACATGGACTACACCAGTACTTAATGCAAGTGTCATGGCACAAGTCTGATTTATACATGAGTGCAGGTGAACTTATAGTAGATGACATCAGCAAGCCATATAGGAGACAAGAGATTGGGAGGCCTGTGTGAAATGGATGTGCATTCATGAGCAAGTGTCAAAATACTGTCATTGCATGGCACTGGAGCAGTAACTGTGGGATACACACTTCTGCTATGCTATCCAGACACACACACACCCACCAAGTTGGCTGCAGTGAGAACAGAATCCCTACCTTTCAGGCTACACTCACAGTGCTTAATGCAAGCTCCATGGCACAAGCAAAGTACTTAATGCAAGTGTCATGGCATAAGTCTGATTTATACGGAAGTGCAGATGAACTTATAGTAGATGATATCAGCAGGCCATGTATTGTCATAACAGGTTGTGTGTGATCACTAAGTGCACTGCATCCAAAGATAAAAAATATAACAAATGTACAAACAACAGTTTATGGCTTGTACATTCTCTTGCAGTTGGTTGTATGAAGAATGACCTCAGTTCTTTGATGCAAAGCTGTTTGTGTGGCAAAGAGGGATAAGACCCCCATCCTGTTTTCTGAAGGTGCACTGGAGTGAGAGTTGAAATCAAGACCTATGTAGAAATATCTCATTTTCTGCTGTGTATGCCATAGATTGCTTTTCCTCTTTTCAACTATTTTTCCTTTTTATTTTCTTTTTTGGCCACTGTTTGCATGATGTGCTGCTTACTGCAAACACTGGAAATTGGAGAAAAAAAGAATATCAGGTTTGGCTGTGGTTATCTCATTTGTGCAAAGCGAGGCAGTGCACAGACTGGACAACTGGGCCATCCAGAAAGTAGACAGCCAAAATCAATAACCGGATACTTTCAATTAATGCTACTGGGCATCATACAAATCCGGTAAGACACGTCGTGCCACGGTAAACAGTAAAATCTTAACAATTACAATAAAATAGGGAATATCTTGTAACTAGTCCTGTGGCAGCAGGTATAAGTGCAGGGCTGGAGTATAGATGGTTCTGGGTTCTAGTACAGGGTGTGCAACTTTTTCTTCACTGTTGCGAAATTGCAGTTTATAGCAATGAATGACACATGAACAGCTGTTATTTCAACTATCTTGTGTAGGACTGCCATACACATGGTCCTGGGTTCAAATACAGCATATTCCATACACTTTTACTGCTGCTCCACTTCCCATTACAGTCCCTCTCACTTATAACACTTGACGTAGTGTACATGACATTAATTATATTATGATGGCTGAGACACTAATACCATGTCAGTTACTTATATATTTATTTATCTATATGTTATCACATTTATTACCTATGTATGATTGTGGGTATACTATGTACTATCTTCCTCTAAGTATATTTATGCTATCTGGACTGACATAGCCTTCACATTTGACTGACACACTTACACAACTGGCTGTATATACAATAATCTTGAAAGTGCATTGCTTGTCACAGTTGTGCTCTGCTTACCAATGTGCACTGGTGAGCACCATGTTTGCATGATGGTAATCATAGTGCAACATTTTTCAAACACGGTGCACACCACCAGTATATGTGATAAGTGGAATGGGTGGGAAACCGTCATTCCCCATTGCTCTTGATCTGTAGCAGACATGGCAGGCGTTCATGGAGAGGGTGCGATATTTAAGGCTCAGAGATGGGGTGTCCAGGAGACCAAGATTTTTCCTGGACACCTAGGGAAACACCACAGTGCCAGGCTACTGCAAAGTCAAAAAAGTCAAGTCAAAGTAAACTTTATTGTCATTCAAATCTACACCACAGTGTAGCTGAACAAAATCTTGTTGCTTTGTTCCCAGTGCAAGGAAATACATAGAGAAACATATTTTAGTAAAAAAATAATTTAACATCACAAAAACATAACATACAAATAGAAACACACAGAACAACATATATATATATTGCACAGTGTATATTGCACACTCTTGAATTTCTTGTACAAGGGTACACATGAAGAACAGACAGAATTGTGCATTCAGATAAGGACACTGACCATCTATCTATATTACACTCGTATGAACTGTGGAAAATTACTAAAAGTTAGTAGAATGTGATGAGCCTGTAATGTGTACTATTCCTTATCAGATAGCTATATACATGTCTAGGTGATTGGGGGGGATGAAGGAATTGACTTTCTTCTGGTTCACCTGCCGACAGTTCAACAGTCTAATAGATTTGGGGAAAAACTGTTGTTCAGCCTGGACGTCTTGCAGTAAATGCTTGTGCATCTTCTACCCGAGGATAGGCAGGACAATATGCCATTTTCAGGATGGGTCAGGTAATTGGTTATCTTTCTGGCTCTTCCTATGCAGCAAGTTTCATGCAAGTCTTCCAAGGGAGTATGTGAAGAACCAGTGATGATCTCTGCTGCCCTTACAACTCACTTGAGAGCCCTACGGTCAGAAGCATTTAATTTCCATACCAGAATATGATGTTGTTGGTTAGGACACCGTTGATGGTGCCCCTATAGAATGCTTAGAGGATGGACTGTGATAAATTTGCTTTTGTCAGTTTCCTTAAGAAGTGCAATTGTAGTCGCACTTTAACAGTGTAATTGGTGTGCTCTAACCAGGACAAGTTCTCTAAGGTGTGTATTCCCAGAAATTTCATACTCCTGACCCTCTCCATTGACACCCTTTTTGTCTCTAGAGGTTTATGTGCTTTCCGACACCTTCTGAAGTTCACAATCTGTTCTATGGTTTTGCTGACATTCAACGCTAAGCTGTTGCTATTGCACCAACCTATCAGTTGCTCCACCTCACTTCCGTAGGCTATTTCCTTTCCATTCCTGCTAGACCTTTAATCGTGGTGTCATCTGCGAATTTCATGACTTTATTGGACTCTTATCTGGCCATGTAGTCATGTGTCAGCAAGGTGAATAATAAAGAACTCAAGACACATCCCTGGGGTAACCCCATGTTCAGAGTTATGCTTCCAGAACCGTTGTCACTCACACAAACCTTTTGAGGCCTGTGAGGAAACTTGGGATCCAATTGCATAATGGGGTGTTGATGCCCAGTTGTACTAGTTTCTTTACTACATTCTGAAGGACGACAGTGCTGAAAGCAGAACTAAAGTTGATGAATAGCATTCTAGCATAGCAGTTCTTACCATCCAAGTGTGTCAAGGTTTCATGGAGTGCAAGAGAGATGTAATCTGTTATGCAGCGGTACAGCCTGTATGGAAACTGCAGTGTGTCCAAAGTTGCTGGCATGCTTGAAGCTATGTGATTTTTAATCAGCCTTTCAAAACACTTCACCACTGTTGATGTCAGAGCAACTGGTTGTTTAGACTTGTTGGCTGTGGTTTCTTGGGTAACAGAATGATGGTCATCTTCTTAAAGTACCTCGGTACACTGGATAGTTGCAGCGAAGTGTTGAAAATGTCCACGAGCAACGATGCCAATTATGATGCACAGTCTTTCAGTACCCTGCCCGTGATGTTATCAGGGCCAGCTGCTTTTCTTGGGTTGACAAAGTTTTTAAGACATCTATTGTGTTTAGGTGCAGCACCACTTCATCCTTACTGACAGGGAGTATGTCTGCCACCTGGGCTCCAGTATAAGTATATTCTAGGTCCCAGCATAAGTCACAGGCTTGGGATAGTTTGGCCTGGGCTGTAACCAGTGCCACTGGTATCCCCCGCACTGGTGACCAATGTAAGCATCACTACAATGACCACCGGAGGAGGAAGAGGGGTACCATCAATGCTTGGATCGAAGAATTTAGGATGGAAGATATCTCACTCATGTGTAAGTATAAAATACAGAGGGTACTCGTAAGCCTTAAAAGGTGAATATAGGCAAGACTGACATTCATAATGGTATTCTGTTCTGTTTTTTTCACAGCTGCCAGGGAAAGGGAAGTGAATGTGAGAACCCACGGTGCTAGATTGGTGAGGATGAGGAAGCATGTGGCATGTATGCAGCAGAAGAATATTGTTACTGTAGCACTAAAGTTAAAGATAGCTGTTTTGATATTTTATAGAGCTGTATCAATCTGAGCTTGCATATCTCAGCTGTAAAAGCTAGTATGCATTCATTACTCTGACACAAAGGAATAACAATGGCTCTTCAGAGGGTTTCACAGAGAAGTTCTGTGACCATCCACCTGGAATCTGCAGATATTTTCCAGTGATAGTTGGAGTACATGTTTTTTTTTCATTAGAGTATGCAGTAACTGTTATGAAATCATGTTCTAATGCTGGAAAGAAAATTCGTGTATGTTCATGTCAGAATTGTCTTCTTTAGAGAGGAAATATCTAGCAGTAATTTACTTTGGAATTTTGTTAGTGTGAGAGAATAAAGAGAGGTGAGGGTCACTAATATTTAAATTGGGTAACTGATTCTAAGCTTCCCCAGTAGGTGGTTCAACTACCTGGTTGGTGCTAACATACCTAAGCCTCTTTTGGGTGCTAAACAGAATGACTACTGTTTTTCTTAAAACTGACAGAAAGGCCGTACATGGTGAACCACTGACAGATTTTGCAAAGATTGTTGGATAAAGTATTCGTAATTATATTATCAGGCTTGTTAACAGACCAGATAAACATGCTGTCCGAACATAATAAAGCTCCAACTCCAAAGGGTAAGGTCACACAGGCAAACCATGCAGTAAAAAACTGCAAGAAAGACCCAGCCAAGGTAGAGTCTTCTATGTAATACCTTAAAACACCTGCAAAGGAGACTGTTGGGATATATGAAAATGACCCCTTAAGATCATAGCACTATTTCAGCTGCATGGCTTTGAAATGCTCATATGTTTTAGTCTTTATGGGTACAATAAAGCTGAGACGCCGAGAGAAACATCAGATGAACATAGTGAATTAGATGGGTTCTCAGGTGGACTGCTGGAATAGTATCTACCTGAACAAAACAATAAACTATCTCTCCAAGATGGAGAGCTGATAATATAACAAAAAAGCAGTAATTGTTACTATTTAGGATACATTCGGTTCATTTGAGAAAATACACAGGCTGGATGTCTTCACGGTGAAAATTTGACACAAATAAGAATTTACCACAAAGCATGGAGAATGAAACAAGGTCTCTGAAAAATCTCACAACAGAATAGCGTGAGGAGTAGACTGGACTGCAATACAAATGACTTAGTAACAAATAGACCCAAGTCATGCTGAAGTGTTTAACATATGTGGGAGGATAGCAAAGAAACACTGGACAGTCAGTCCGATAACCTGATAAAAGTTCAAAAGCTGAAATGAGAGAGAGAATGACAGAATATGAAGTGCACCAAAAAGATATAAGCAGAAATTAGTTAATTTGGAGATTTTCTGCCATTCCTGAACAAAATGAAGGGAAATTACTGCATTCATTTTATGAAAACTCAAACAAGCAGCTGTAAAAATATTCCCCATCAGGAACTCCAGGTTAAGAGAGTACATTGAGTCTACGTTCCAAGTTCATCCACAAGAAAATAGCCAAAAAAACACACTGACAAAGCTGCAAGCTCACCAGAAAAAGTTATTACTTCCAAATGTGGCAAAAAGAAATATATATTGAAAACTGGGGAATCCATAGCTTTCACAGAGAATTACTACTCTGACGTGCCAGACAGAAAAGAAAAATACACACAAGTAATAAGAGGCTGTGTAAAAGCAGGTTGGGGATTTATGCTCTTATATCCCACCAGTTTTAAGGTTTTCTTCCCAAGTACAAAAAAAAAACTTTCATGCAGGCAGAACAAGCCTTAGAAGAAAAAAAAAGTTATGCATGAAAGAAACACTCAGCAGAAAGAGATAGTCAAAAATCAATCTTCTGTCAGTAAGATTGTCGTTTTCGGTGGTGAGAAGGAGAAAGTGTCAGTTAAGTCCTTTCCAGCATTCAAGAAAAAATGTTGGATTGAAAAAAAAAAACAAGTTTAGGAAATGACAAGAATTAGTACAAGCACAGATATGAACCAGCTTCCAGCAATGAGGAAACTTGAATGAAAACTAGTTATGAAGGGAATCTACTGAACTAGGCGAAGATCTGAAAGCATGAATCCCACTCCATGAAATCATCTGATGTGTGCACCATGAATAGAGAGCATATCCAAAAACAATGGGAGACATGGCTAAATGCAATAGAAAACTAACTGGACTTTTTGAACAAATGGGGAAACTGAAAAGTATAAATCTCACTTATTGCAGGTATTATATAATATTACGTATTAAGAAATGGAGAAAATACATCTGAAGACAATAAAAAGGAAAATGCAATAATTACGGAAAATGGGAGGCAACACAGGTTTTTCCTACTGTCTGTAATTCTTTGATTTAAAATGCATAAAATTCCAGGAAGGTCCCAAAGTAGCAGCGTTTAGTAATATAATGCACTATTACCACAACCACTGGGAGATTAATCAGAGTGTTCAGTAGTTTAAAAATGGTATAATCAAGAATACCTCAGGAGATTCAGTAATCTACAATTATAGGTAATTTAATTAGTGTAAGAAATAAAACAAAAAATAAATGCTAGAGAAACGTTAAGATGTAACAAACTGTACCCCAGAACCAGCTGTAATTAATGAGGTTTAGAATTTAACAGTTAATACATACATTATACTTTAGCCAGAAGATATTTTAAATCTTAGTCAAAAAGGCAGCAACTATACTTATGAATGCAAGTAATTTTACATGCATAGGAGGGTAACATATATATTACTAGAACAGACACAATATTATCTCTGGGTTAGCACAGACATGACTAATCTGATTTTTGCCTTAGCAAATGCCTGTGTGAGTCGTCATCAATCTGAAGCTATTGCTCCTGTCTGGAAAGTGTGCATTTTGTTCTAAAGATGTATACAGTCTGGTTTGTGTTATGAAGGTGTTGGAGGCAACAGCAAAATGTTCAATTTGAAGAATCGAACATGATAAAGTTTTATAGAAGAACTGCCTGCCAGCCAGCAGTACATTTACGTGACATAATTTAAGAGAAGTGAAGGAAAAATAGTTAGCTTTCAACATGACACTTCATTTTATGGTGGTAACTAGAATATGGATTGTTGTAACAATGTTATATCATGGGGGTCTAGGAGTGAGATTCAGAGGGAAGGTTCAGAAGGAAGATTTTTGAAGAAATACTTTAAATTAATTTAGCATGGAATATGCTCTTCAATTAACAGATGTGATAACACTCACGTACTGTTCCACAAGGTATAGCAGTTGGGCCATACTACAGATATTACATAACATAGGGGCATGTCTGAGGGAAGGGTTTGAGCCTTGGAAGTGACAAGTACTAGAACTGTAAAGTTATAATTAATAGAATGGCTGCTTTAAATATATTGACTTGGAATACTAAAGGCCTTACAGGCTTAAATGAAAAAGAGAGTACCGACTTATAAAAAAATACATATGGGGTGTAGATAGTAATGTTACAGGAGATACAGCTAGACAGAACTGAACATGTTAACTTGATAAAAAAAGGATTCTGGGGAGGATCTCCAGCAGGGCCAAAGAAAAAGAAGCATAACAATAATTATATCGATTAGGAAAGTGGTACCAGTACTGCTAGTGGGGGAAAACCATAAGTGGATTAAACATACTAATTTTCATTCAGTTCTTAGGCAGTTTCTCTTTCGGTTGTTCATGAAGCCATGCTTGTAGATTAAGGTGCCATGCAAAGTCTGAGCCTGAAAGAGTACATCAGATCTCTATTTGGACAAAAAAATAACTTTTTCAGTAAAACCTTTCAGAAGGGGTGGTGTGGTGACTGGATAACTTTACTATGTCAAATTTACCTTTATTTTCTTGGAGGGGTGTACTGTTCCTTGGTCGGCGATTGGCTTGTTGCTAGCTCTCTTCACTGGTATCTGGTTTGTAGTGTTTGGTCCTCTAATACTGTTCCTGGTACAGCATTCTCCTTCATGACAGGAAAAGGTTTATTAGTATTTTTCCAAGACTACTGGTTAATAATGGAAAGGAGGTGGTGCAAGCTTGGCAACTTCAGGGGAGGATGTCTGTTTCCACTTCCTAGTGGCACATTACTTAGCAAGAAACATTATGAAGGCCAGCTCTTGTCTGGAGATTAACCGACTAACAATCAGTGTCACTGAAAGCCTGACAATAAAATAAGAAAACATCACTGGTGGAAAAAAAAACATGAAAAAAAATCATTACCGTTTTGTGCCAGTGGTGTTCTTAGTTTTATTTGGAGACTAATTACTCAAGGCCATTTCACAGAATCACGTTTTCTTGAGTTACTGACTATAAACTTAATTTAACCAGTATACATTTCCTCCCTCTGGCACTTCCCCATTTTTCACTTGAAGGCTATGAGCTGAAAACAAGCTTTATCCAGTGATCCTGGGTCTGATACCTTCAAGTTTCCTCTTACTAACTACGTGATAACTTTTAGCAAATCATTCAACCAGACAATGCTCCCTGGTCAGGACTGAAAAGTGGCATTCATGCTTAGTGGGTTTACCTGAAAATAGATACATATATACATACTTAAAATTACAAATTATAACATTACAGTAGTCTCTAGTATAATAAAACAGAAGCAGGATTTAGAAGTTCAAAATGCACACAATGTGATGTGATCTACTATGCCACAATATCCATTCCTTCTATTACATCCACTAATTTCCATCTCATAGCCAAAGTCATTCAGATTAAATGGTTACAAAAATGTTTACTATATTGTTAAAACAACACTCTCAGCAGCTCAACAGGTACCTTTGGTGCTAGAAGATGAGAAGGCTGTCGGGTTCTGTCCCCATCCCAGGTGACTGAACTCATTTCCCATCACTGTCATTGTAGTGCAGCATTAGCTGTGCTGTACTCCTAAATCTACAGTCCTTCAGATGAGAGATATTAAACCTGCCTGCTGTGTGAGGGGTTGGCACTAGTTCATATGGATGAAAAAGATCCCACACACTTATCAAAAGAAGAACAGGGTAATTTCCAAGGTGCGCTGGCCAAATTTCCCTTACTCAGTATGAACACCACCTCAAATCTCCCATAAAAAAGGGGTATGATTGGTAAATTTAAATAGATTTTCATTACTTTGTTGATAAAGATATTTCTGTCTATATATTTTCTCTAGCTTTGCTAAGGTTAGGTCAATGTCTGTACGGAACACAAAATGCATCATTAATGATCTGCCCACTTACTGTTAAGGTTGTCATCTCTGTTAACTTCATCTTCTGTGATATTTTTCCCTTTCAAATTGCCATGTTGCAACTCATCATTGCCTTCCTTCAGCAGCATAAATAGTTTCCTTGGAGGGATCGGGTATCCTGCAAATAAGAAAAAATAAGTTACACACGCATGCGTACACAGACACAGACACAGACACACACACACACACTTCATATAAAGCGCTGCTGTAACATGAAAAAAATATATACAGAAATCGAGTACACAATACAGTCCTAACTGACATAGTTATATAAATCTTGTATGCATTTCTTACTCGTGCACTAGCTGTAGCAAGTTTCAGATTGGATCAACATTTTAAAGCAGTTACATTTTAGATTGAGATTTGCTTATGAGATAATTGATTATTTTATTCTAATTAAGTCATGTGACTGTATAGGGTGGGTTAATTAAGTATGGGATTGCTATTTAAAAGATTGCGTTTGCCACTGTTTTTTTGAGTCTGAAGAAGTATAGATATTATTCTGTACAAAAGGGCTAACTTTATTAAACGGATTGGAGTTTTTGTAGCGCAGAAGTGTCCCTTGCTTCTGTTTTTGTTTTTCCAGTGATATAGTTAGAACAGTTGTTCTAAATTGATAAAATACAGTTATATAACAACTAATTAGACTAGAAAATCGTATACTTGCAAGTGGAAAAGGTTTTCTAGTTGGTGCCAACAACATAACCAGTACCCACTCAGGACTAGCTGTTCTCTGGTTTTACAATATTTGTGTGAGTTACTGTCCTATGGCCTTTCAAATTCCTCTAACAAGGTTTAATTTTTGGCCATTTCAGCATGTCTGACCAATAGATCCTACTCTTTCAAGGCAGTCTCATGTCAAGATGTTCTTGAAAGGGGTTCTGCATAAGAGGCCACCAAGTAAACCTGTGGCCCCTCCTTGGGATCTTAATTTTGTGTCAGAGAATCTAACACTTGCTTCATCTGAACTGGCTAATCTGACTGATATGAGGCTCTTAACATGGAAAATAGATTTATTGATTGCTCTGACCACTGCAAGAAGTGTATCCGAGTTGTAAGCTCTTATGGTGAGTCAACCCTACCTCATTTTCCACATGGTCAGGGTCTATTTGAAAACAAATCCTTTTTTATGTCCTCTGTACATACTTTTACAAAGCAATATAAACTGGATTCCTTCTCTAGGCCAGGATCAAGTTTTGCTAGGACCATTCTCCAGGGGGTTCCTGGACTTTTTTCCTTCTACATTGCAAACATAGTTAGCTATGATAATCTGCCCATATAGCTAAAGCTATAGCAGCAGGATCAATGTGACAAACATAGCACACTTGTGTAAACTGAACTTAACACAACAGATGTTCGAATGATCATTGCTGCAGCAGCCAGCTCCCTAATTCCTACTTGTTTTTTGGTACTTTTTTTATGCTAGGGTGTGGACATTTATTTTTTGTTGCTCCTACCAGTGTCATTTCAGGGTTCAGCCTCCCACTCTGCTGGCAGAAAAGCCCTGAAGGGCTTCACACTCTTTTATTGGACACTTGTGCTGAGCTGATGAGGTCATAAGAAGGCTGAAACATGCATGTCCACAGCTAGTGGGGTTTGGCTTTATTGGCCTGAACGTATCCACAAAGATTTAAAAAAGAAAAAGTAAAATGTCATGGACATTCAGAAGCCATATGGTTGAAAAACTTGATATCCTTAAGGTCATTTGCATATATCCCTTAGGCCTCTATTACGGAAGAATTAAGGTATGACATAGTGAAAACTCTAGCTTTGCTAGATTTTTCTTGTAGTTTTTACTAATTGGTTTGTCTGTGTGACCTTTTTACTCTTTGGTAAGAATGTCAAGTGAGGCTGATTCATCTGTAGTTAGTAGCTTTATTCCTATCACCTACTCACAGTAAGCTGGAATGATAGCACCTTGCTTCCAAACTAGCCATTATACAAGTTGGTGCCAGTTATTTGTGGAACATGAAACACAAAATAATTACAAAGTGCTTACCACCTCTTTTCTGAAAAATGTCCATAATATTGTCAGGACCAGAACTAGAAATGAGTTTAACTGTAATGTAAACAGAATTTAAGGCACTTAAAAGGACAAACTAGACAGGCATATTGTCATCATTCTTAACCTATAATTGCATTCAGAGATAAACAATTATTGGGAACCTCCATGAAGCCATACCACTCACAAGAAAAAAAGATTTTCAGAAAGCTTTGGCAAGGGAGGTATGCATGGCTGGCCTTAGTTAAACAGGCACCTTAAGCAAAAAAAAGGAGGAAATAAGTTGTATCCAAGTTTTAATGCACAAAGTTGACCAAACACCAGTTCACCATAAAAAAGACAAATGCTTGTGAGGTTGCATACATCAAATCTGGGAACAATACAAGCCTTCCTACCTCCTCCAAATAGGTAATCACTTTCTGTGAATCCTCTATGGTGTTAAATTGGGATGAAATTAAGGCACAAATGCCCACAGTCATGTATTTCAAGCTGCTGCTGCCATATATGTATACAGCATGCCTCCTCACCTCCTAACCCCAAAGGACAACCTCCTTCTGTCAGGGCCAGTGTTAGCATTTTGGGGGCCCCTAGACACTTCCAGTCTAAGTATCACCCTGTCACTGCCACCCCCATCTAGGCAACCTTTTGGTTCATGCTGCAGAGTTTTAGGAGTACTACAGATAGAATGAACTGTAGCTACAATGCTCTTACAATTTGACAGGCCTGTGTACCACACTATGTTGGCCCATTTCATACAGGGATATTGACAGGGACTGGCTTATAGAACCTCTGCCAACCCCAACCTTTTAGACTTACTGAGTATCTGCAAGTCTAACAGTTTCAGGAACCCCAGCTCTGTAGATTTTAATCTCTTCTGCACCATAAGCATGTCAGACGAATTGACGTTTCACAGAGATACCAATTCTCTGGAACTGTCTTCCTCTCTACATAAAGCAAAGTACATCTCTTACTCTATTCAAGTGTAATCTGAACAAATGGATAAGAAACAGCAAGTTTATCCCTGTTTAGCATGCCTGACCCTTATGGATACGGGTAATATGTAAAAAATCTGTCTGGCTGTTGGTTATTGGCAAGAAAAATACAAGGGTTCTCAGTTATTCATACTTCCAATACAACACTAGGCTTCTGAAGATCCACACTGATCAACAGCCTAGAAAGTACCTTTGAACCTATAAGATAAGTTGATGGCCGTACTGAAGTTTTTAGCCAGGTTTTTCTGATGACCAGAATGTCAGGGTTGTGGTTATTAACCTAGGCTTTAATGCAGTCAAGTGAATTGTTAATGCTTTGCTCATTAAGATGAAGATAGTTGTCTTAGTTTGGGTGTGAAGTTTGTAGATGGCAAGTACTTATATTTGGTGCAGAAGGACAGGGCTTTGCATTTATATTCCAGGAGATAAACCAGTTAATCCTTGCTATACACAGAAAGGTTGGTTATACTTAATGACAGCTGGCAAAATGATCTGCTGGTCAGGGAGCTGGGGAGTATTTTGGTAGATAATCAGTGATCTGTTGGAAAGCTGAGGATGTGGTGAGGTTAAATAAAAAGAAAACAAGATATATGTGACTGAGACAGGGTAGGAGAAGGGAGCAACACAAGCCTGAGTGGAGCAGGTTAATTTTACCCCACAAAAATGTCATACCAAAATCAGGCAAATGAGTGGAATTCTGATGAGAATGATACTTAGCTACAGCCTCCATCTATTCTTTCAAACAGAACTACTGTTAGAAATTATGAAAGGGTTAAAGGTTTTCAATGCTTGTTTTTATCCCCAAAAGGTTTCCTATTATCAAAAAAGTAAACACGATCTATGTTAAAATAATAACGGGAAATGACTGATGCGTACACCTTAATAAATACATTTCCCCACAATGGGCAATCTAGTAGGGATGGGGGTAGTCTGTACCTCAAGTTACACTACTAGGCCATCTGGACTATTTCAGTGGACAGCCGGGGTGGTGTACACACTGACTAGAGGCACCGAGGACATTGTCCTACTCTGACTGAAGCGACCATGGAGAGTGCTTCCTGTAAGACACGTGGAGGGAATGTACCAAAGTGTGGCAGAAGCTCTGTAGAATGAAAGTCCTCAGAATGGCTAAAGCAGAGATACTGTAGAAATAGATCCATCATTGCTAGAACATTAAGCAGTGGTGACTTAGATGATGATGTATTACAAGAAACGGTGATGGCAGGTGAACCCCCAATGAGATGTGCTGCAGAGAGGAATGACACTGTTGAGGAAAGGCTTCCTATATAAATGGAGGATGAAACTGGAATGCATGAAGCTGAGGACTTCCTTCCTGGTTGTGAGAGATTGGGTAGCAGTGTGTCTGCATCACAGGAGCAAGGTGTTGTGGAAGATCGGCATGTTGGTGAGAAGGAAGTGTTACAGAGATAAAACAAACAGGGATCAATCTTAAAGAAGGAATAAACACAGGCAGATATGGACACAGGAACAATGCATGTTTTACAGTAGCAGATACATAATCATTAAAATTATATAACATTTGAAGTCAAGAACGGTCTGTGATGATAGAAGGTAATGCCAGCCATGCCAGGGAGAAATAGGTCAGTGGATGTAAGACTCGTGCCAGCACAGCTAGCTGGAATTTTGTAAATAATTATATGTCGTTTGTATATTTTTGTACAGATGCCTGTGCTGAAAATGTATTTGTGTGCTTTGCTTGTGTTAATTGTGTTGTGTTAAAATGTATCAACAGTGCACTCTGCTGAAATGAAGAGAAATGTACATGTATTATGGTATCTGAATTAAATGTATATGTTTTAATAGAGGACACTGGCACAGCAATGGTTAACCAGTTGGTTTATTTTAAGAAGAATAAGGGAAATGTAAATGAGCTGCTAAATCATTAAACAGCACACCACAGTGCTGAGTAGGCCTGGAGATGGTAGATCTGGGAGCAGCCATTATCTGTTAGCTTTTGTAAAGAAGGGAGGATGTTGTAAATGTTTCTGGCTCCTAGGCATTGCCATAAAAGCTCTAAATGTGTATTGAAGCAGTCTGCTAAAGTCCTGTCTCAAACTTCAGAAGGAGATATCGTGGGAACCTAGATCAGGTGACAAGATGAGGTCATTCTGCAAGTCATCTTGGATATTATATTTTACAGGGAGGGCTTAATGGTCAACCCTGTCCTCTGCAGTTTGCCCAGCACCTCCCTGACATGCTGAAGGTGCTCTTGCCAGGAATGGCTGTAGACGGCAATACCATTCAGGTAAGCAAGAGCATAATCTCCTGCTCTGGCTAGGATACGATCTACCAGCCTCTGGAAAGTCCCTGGGGCATTTTTCATTTAAAAGGAGCAAAACAGATGCAATGTGACCACAGCCATCCAATCACAAAGTACCCTTAATTAGGTACTTACAAACACATAAGTTACATAAATACACTTCAAGATCTTATAAAATATTATAAATTATACTGTTGCATCCTAACAAGGACATGCTTAATAATAATTTTATTGTTTATACCTGGTTCACTATCTGCACAGAGCCTAATTATCCACTCATATTCTTTATTTTCTAAACAATTGTTTAAATCCCCACCCCTCACGTCTTTACATACATTCTCTATTACTCTAAAGGTAAAGGTGTGGTCTATTCCTTTATCTAAAATGTGCTTACACAATGCATTCTTGTCATTTTTCCTTCTAATGTTGGATTTGTGTTCTATTATGCAGTCCTTTAACCTCCTTGTCGTTTTCCCTACATAAAACGATCTGCACTTTTTACAGGTGGCCAAATAGACCACATTAACACTATTGCAAGTTGCTACACAGGAAAAATTAAACTTGCGACCAGAAGTGGGATGTATAAATTCTTCACTATTCAGTTTTTCTATAGCTACACAACAGCTACATGCCATACAGGTAATAAGTCCCATATTTCTGCCCTATTTTATTTATAGCTAAACTTTTAAAATCCTTATAATAAAGTTTTCTCTTCAGACTTTTTAGATTCTTATACGAAAAAAATAGTTTAGAATCTATTATATTATGTAATTCAGGCAAAGCTAAGAGAATTACCCAATTGTTTCTATTATTTCCTGTAGTTCGTTCGTTCTTAGATTATACGTAGTAACGTATCTAATCTTATTATTTTTTAAAACTCTTTCTATTGTCTGTTTTCCGTGGTTAAAAATTGGTCTAGCATCCTCACGTCTGGCTACCCTTACCCTTTCAACCACTTCCATGACATCTTTACAGTTGTACCCACTACTGACCAACTCTTCTATCATATTATTAATCTGATGTTCAAACATAGTGTCATCAGTGTTCATCTTACTTACTCTATATATCCGGGCCTTTATTACTCCTCAAAAGACGTGGAGGGGGGCATACTTTGCCGGTGCAGGTATCTATTAGCCTGTACCTCTTTCTTATGCACACTCGTATGGATAATATTTTCCTTCCTTTTCAATAATGCATCTAAAAATACTATTGTGTCAATAGAACAATTCATTTTAAAAACAAGAAATGTTGTAGTATTATTTAGATAGGCCACATATTCTAACAATTTATCCATATTTCCATTTCATACAAAAAAACAATCATCTACAAATCTTGAGTAAAATCCAGTCTTCTTATTTAAAACATTTGCATCAATACTCGTATACTTTTTCTCCCACTGATGAAGCACAAGGTTAGCATAGGTATTGGCCACGGAAGTACCCATGGCCACACATGTTTGCTGCAAGAACAATTCCTCCTCAAAATAAAAAACATTTTTTGTCAACACTATCTGTGGCATTGGACAAATTTTTCCACACCTATTGCCATCATATCTGTCTCTGCAGTTAAAAATTCACGTATGGCTGAAATGCCATACTCATTCGGTATGACGGTAAACAATGACGTTATATCTAATGTTACAAACATATAGTGCAAATCTTTCACTTCTCTATTATCATGCCAGCCTTCGTCATGGTACAGATAAAAAAATTAAACAGTTCTAAATCAATCTCAAGACTTAATTGCATGTCATAAATTATCATATTTATATAAAAAATTAAGGGAACAGAGGGGATGAGGAAGTGATAGGTACGTATGGTGTTAAACAAAGGAATGCAGAAGGTCAGATGGTAGTGGATTTTGCAAAAAGGATGGACATGGCTGTGGTGAGTACGTATTTTAACAAGAGGGAGGAGCATACGGTGACATACAAGAGTGGAGGAAGATGCACACAGGTAGATTATATCTTATGTAGGAGGGCCAGTTTGAAGGAGATTGGAGACTGTAAAGTGGTGACTAGGAAAAGTGCAGTTAGGCTGCATAGGATGGTGGTTTGTAGGATGATGCTGGTGATTAAGAAGAGGAGGAGGAGGAGTGTGAGGGCAGCACCAAGGATCAAATGGTGGTAATTGTGAGGTGGAGTTCAGGGATGAGTTAAGACAGGCACTGGGTTGCAGTGAAGAGTTACCAAATAACTGGGTAACTACAGCAGAACTAGTAAGGGAGACAGCTAGAAAGGTGCTTGGTATGACATCTGGACAGAGGAAGGATGACAAGGAGACATGGTGGTGGAATGAGGAAGTACAGGAGAGTATACAGAGAAAGAGTTTGGCAAAGAAGAAGGGATTGTCAGAAAGATGAAGAAAGTAGACAGGAGTATAAGGAGATGAGGTGCATGGCAAAGAGAGAGGTGGCGAAGGCTAAGGATAAGGCTTATGAAGAGTTGTATGAAAGGTTGGACACTAAGGAGGGAGAAAAGGACCTATACCGACTGGCTAGACAGAGGGACCGAGCTAGGAAAGATGTGCAGCAGGTAAAGGTGATAAAGGATAATGAGGGAAACATACTCGCAAGCGAGGAGAGTGTGTTGAGGAGATGGAAAGAGTACTTCGAGGGGTTGATGAATGAAGAGAATGAGAGGGAGAGAAGTTTAGATGATGTGGGGATAGTAAATCATGAAGTACAATGGATTAACAAGGAAGAAGTAAGGATAGCTATGAAGAGAATGAAGAATGGAAAGGCTTTTGGTCCAGACGACATACCTGTAGAAGCATGGAGGTGTTTAGGTGAAATGGCAGTGGAGTTTTTAACCAGATTGTTATCTTGGAAAGTGAGAGGATGCCTAAGGAATGGAGAAAAAGTATTTTGGCACCGATTTTTAAGAATAAGGGTGATGTGCAGAGCTGTAGTAACTATAGAGGGATTAAATTGATCAGTCACAGCATGAAGTTATGGGAAAGAGTAGTGGAAGCTAGGTTAAGAAGGGACGTGATGATTAGTGATCAGGTATGGTTTCATGCCAGGAAAGAGCACTACAGATGCAATGTTTGCTCTGAGAGTGTTGATGGAGAAGTACAGAGAAGGTAAGAAGGAGTTGCATTGTGTTTTTGTAGACTTAGGGAAAGCATATGACAGGGTGCCTAAAGAGGAGTTGTGGTATTGTATGAGGAAGCCGGGAGTGTCAGGGAAGTATGTAAGAGTGGTACAGGATATGTACGAGGGTAGTGTGACAGTGGTGAGGTCTGCGGTGGGAGTGGCGGATGCGTTTAAGGTGGAAGTGGGGTTACATCAAGGATCAGCTCTGAGCCCTTTCTTATTTGCAATGGTGATGGACAGGTTGACAGATGAGATCAGACAGGAGTCCCCGTGGACTATGATGTTTGCAGATGACATTGTGATCTGTAGTGAGAGTAGGGAACAGGTGGAGGAGACCCTGGAGAGATGGAGACATGCTCTAGAGAGAAGAGGAATGAAGGTCAGCAGGACTAAGACAGAATATATGTGTGTGAATGAGAGGGAGGCTAGAGGAATGGTGAGGATGCAGGGAGTAGAGGTGGCGAACGTGAATGAGTTTAAATACTTGGGATCAATAATTCAGAGTAATGGTGAGTGTAGAAGGGAGGTGAAGAAGAGAGTACAGGCAGAATGGAGTGGGTGGAGAAGTGTGCCAGGAGTGATTTGTGACAGACGGGTACCAGTAAGAGTGAAAGGGAAGGTCTACAAGATGGTAGTGAGACCAGCTATGTTATATGGGTTGGAGACAGTGGCACTGACAAAAAGGCAGGAGTTTGAGCTGGATGTGGCAGAGTTAAAGATGCTAGGAATTGCACTGGGTGTGATGAGGGTGGACAGGATTAGGAATAAGTATATTAGAGGGTCACCCCAGGTTGGAAGGTTTAGAGACAAAGCCAGAGAGGCAAAATTACGTTGGTTTGAACATGTGCTGAGGAGGGATGCTGAGTATATTGGGAAAAAGATGCTAAGGATGAAGCTACCAGGTAACAGGAAAAGAAGAAGCCCTAAGATAAGGTTTATGGATGTGGTGAGAGAGGACATGCAGATGATTGGTGTGACAGAGCAAGATGCAGAGGACAGGATGAAATGGAAACAGATGATCCGCTGTTGTGGCAACCCCTGACGGGAACAGCTGAAAGAAGATGATGATATCAAAAATTATTTTCCTAACGTAATTACCATGTCCACGCATACCCCGATTTTATGGGATACCAAAGGTACATAAGTCTATTGATAAGCCTCCGATGAGACCTACAGTCTCAGACAGAGGCTGAATCATGGTACCTCTGTCAGTATATTTGCAAAAGAGTCTCTCACAGTTTTTACAATTATGTCCTGTAGTAATTAAGGATACTACTGACTTTTTGTTAAAACTGAAAGCATGGCATGATAATAGAGAAGTGAAAGATTTGCAATCTGTCTAAGAGAACATCAGTACCCACCAGTAGCTGTGGCCCACCTTCAGTCTCATTGCTGCAAGGTAGCTTCTTGTTGAAGTAGCTACCTCACCAGTCCTGGCTTCAGGTATGTGGTCTGTCTGGGTGTCCCCAGGCTACCAGACCCATACACCTGTCTCCTAGCCTGACTGCATGTCACTGCATGCACACAAGGTACTACATTTTTTAAACTTTTTAGTTTGCATTTTTCGATCTTTTGAGCTTTTCGACTACTGTTTGTGCCTATATTACTGTTTTATTACCTTATTTTCCTGTTTTTGTAAGCTTATATTGTTGATTGCACTTGTGGGCTAAAGTACTGCTTAAAAGTAACAAACAGGCTAATACACTCAAGTGTACCAGCCTTTGATAGCAATTTAGTCGAAAACAAAGCATTTACTGCATTTTTTTCTGTCTGTTTGCAAAAAAAAACCAAAAAAACAAAAAAAATATTTCTCCTTTCCTAAACTTTCCTAGCTAGTTGTTCCAGTGATCAGATTTTGCTGATCCCTGGGCTTTGTATTTGGTTTCTGTGTTCCTCCATTTTCTTGTGTGGCCAGAGGTAGTTTCTTTACTCACCAGTGGGAGTGGGGAGTACTGAGCTGCTTGTTTGTCCTCAGAGGAGTGGTTAGAAGCAGCAACTAGTAATTAAATCGGCCATTTTGGGTCATTTCCTGTTTTTCCAGCCCCTGCTATAAAGCAGCGTTAGCGATTTAGTCTTGGAGCTGCTACCGTTACACACTAGGGCAGCCGGTTAATCAGATTTAAACTATTAGGGCTACCTAAAGTCCACTCTTCAAATTTTCCCTTAAAACTACCTTCCTCAAAGTATACTACTGTCCTATTTAGTGTATCCTACAACTATAAATTATCTCTACTTGACTCCCAAGTAGACTATTCTCTATCTATATAGCGAAGCACTTGCTCCTACAGTACTTATCACCTCGATACAGCACTCTTGTTATAGAAAGTACCCCAAAAAGCAAACCCCATTTCTTGGTCACCCACATCCCCCAGAACCTTTTCTTAAGTTTTTCTGTCTATTCCTTCTAGCATGTCGAGGGATCAGTTGCTAATGTCCTCTCCTGCTCAGCTGGTGAACCTGGGAATATTGAGGCAATGTTACAATTGCCTCATGTACACAGACAACCCTCTCCTCCTCCCACAAAACACAAATACATGCGAGAGATGCAACTATACGGCCAAACTGGAGGCTGAGCTCTCTCAACATAGGACTGGCATGACCAGACAGGAGGAGAAGGTAACCACACACACTATAGACCCAGTCTCACATATACCATCACAACCTCAAATCATACACATAAACACACAAAGACATACTCGGAGGCTCTGATCAAAAATCTACCAAAACAGCAGAGGCCACCAAAGCAGACACCCAAACAACTACCACCTCAGAACACAACACCTGCAACACATAGACCACACAGTCAGAGTGTTAAGCAGTCCCAGCCCTTAAGGCCAAACACAATGCCAGACACACTAGTCATTGGTGACTCCATAGTCAGACACACTGACGTCCCACTCACCAGACTGAGTAAGGAGAAGGTCACAGTAAGCTGTCTGTCGGGTGCTAGAATCTGCCACATAACGCATGCACTCAGGTCTCTCAACAGCAGGTACAAGTAAGACTCAATCATTGTCCACGCTGGTGTTAACGACCTGAGACGTACCTCCTTGGACTACATGAAAAGAGACATAGAGGAGCTCTCTGATTATGTAGCCCAAGCAGGTATGACCCTGACCTTGAGCAGTATCCTACCTTCACCAAGAATGATGCCACAATACAGAGATAAGATGATCAGCTTTAACAATTGGCTTAAACTCTGGTGTCATTCAAAGGGGATCCAATGTCTGTCTGCCTGGGATGACATGCTGGACAAGCCACGCTGCTCAAGGGACTGCTTGCACTTGTCACCCCTGGGATTCCGGATTTTGGTAAAGGCTCTTGCCACCCCCATAGTGCCTTTTTTAGGCAAGGCTCAAATTCTAAACCTACCACCCTAGAACAAAACAAAGAAAAAAAACTAAGGGTAATGCTGCTCAATGCCAGAAGTCTCAACCTCAAGATGCATGCACTCGAGGCCCTTCTCAGTATGGAGAACATCGATGTCTGTGCTGTGACAGAAACCTGGTTCAAGGCTCCTGAGAGCACCCCAACACTATCAGGTTTTACCTCATATCATGCGTTCCGCCCAAAAAACCTGGACAATACCAAGAAAGGAGGAGGGGTATCCATATTCATCAAGGACACCCACACCTCAAGATTGGTGGCATCGCACGATGCATCGGAAACCATCCAGGTGCAATTAACCATAGGCAAGACTGCTCTGCAATTTGTAGCATGTTACAGGCCACCCTCGCAAACTCAGGAACCTCATATGGCCTTCCTGAAAACACTGGAGAGGATAAATGTATCTCCGAACACCATCATACTAGGTGACTTCAACTACCCTAATATAGACTGGGAACACTACTCAAGCCCAAACACTCTAGCCCAAAAGTTCCTGGAATTCATAAACTCAAATGCCATGAAACAACTAGTCACCATCCCCACAAGAGGAGAAAACATACTTGATCTCATCATCACGAACATGGGAGCACAATGTTCAACGCCGGAAGTATACCCCTCACTGGTGAGATCTGATCACAAACTAATCTCACTGGAGGTCCTCATCCCGCCCCCACCCGAAATGAAAAAGACCACAGTAAAGAACTTCTCGAAGCCGACTTCACACTTCTAAAGACTAGTGTGGTCTCCTTTAAGGCCCCTGAGCCGGCGGTTAACATTACTCAAACCGCTGAATCACTTACAAATGCCTTCTACCAGCACCTGCAGGCTGCATGGATCAGGCAATCCCAAGCAAAACAAAGACTCTTTGTACCAAAGGCAAGCGTCCAGTCTGGTGGACCCCAGCCATAAACAAACTCTACAACAAAAGGAGAAAGCTACTACAAGATAGAGCAAAATCCTTAAAAGGTAAGACACCGCTGATCACTATAAGTAAAAGCTAAGAGCTCTCATAAAATCATCCAAAGCTAATTTTGAGAAAAAATAGCTAAGGACTCTAAAGACAACCATAAGGCATTCTTTAGCTATGTCAGAAACCTAGGAGGAAACTCCCAGATATGCTCAGAATTAGTTCAAAATGATGTGAAGATTACTGATCCTACAGACATTGCCAACATACTGGCTGAAAGGTTCAGTGCAAACTTCGCCCCTCCCCTAAGGGAGAGATATCTATACCAAATGACTGTAGCCCCCCAAACATCTCTAACGCCCAGGTGAGAATTGCTCTCTCCAAGGCAAAGAACACAGCATCCATGGGACCTGATGATGTCCCCGGCTGTGTGCTCCATGAACTCAACAAGGAATTAAACCCACAGTTAGGACAGCTGTTTAATCTTAGTCTCACCTCCAGATACATACCCAGGGAGTGGCGCACAGCGACTGTGGTCCCACTCCACAAAGGCGGTGCCTCCACCGACCCTGGAAATTACCGTCCCATTAGCTTGACAAGCCTTATCTGCAAAGCCATGGAGAGGATCATAATGGATCTCATAAATAAAGACATAGGGAACTTGCAGACTTTGGATCCAACCCAGTTTGGCTTTGTCAAACGCAGATCATGCCTTCTAAACTTGGTTGACTTTTTCGAAACAGTCACCAAGGCCATTGACGAGGGAAAGGCAGTCCATACAGCCTACCTAGACCTGGCGAAGGCTTTTGATACAATACCTCACTCGGGTATCATTGAAAAACTCATCAACTTAAATGTAAACCCATACATTACAAGATTGATTGCAAACTGGCTGAGTGACAGAACCCACAGGGTCAGAGTTGCTGGCGCCATGTCAGACTCAAAGCCTGTCACAACTGGTGTCCCACAGGGCTCAGTCCTGGGCCCACTCTTGTTTGGCATCTACTTTTCTGAAGTACAAGCAAACACAGGAGGGTTATGGCTGACAAAGTTTGCAGATGACTGCAAACTGGGCGCCGTCGACACAGATATCCTTCAGAAGGGTCTCACAGAAATGGATAACTGGTGCCAGAGCCATGGCCTAAAGTTAAATGCCAAGAAATGCATAGTCATACCCTTCGGGAAAAATAAGGTTACCCCTAGCTACCATATAGGTGGCAATCCCCTGAACACAGAAGAAGTTATTAGGGACCTGGGAACCCAGGTTGACAGTAGCCTTTCATTCGACACTCATATTGCTAAAGTAGTTAGGAAGACCTTCTACATTACCCACCTTATCATGAACAGATTCACAGCTAGATCAAGGGAAGTCATAGTCTCCCTATACTCATCACTCATCAGACCAATGATCGAGTACAATGCCCCATTCGAATGTATCTGACCCGACACTTGCAGCAGCTGGAGAGGCCACAAAAGTTCCTCACCAAAAGGATAAAGGGTCTCAAAATCTGTCTTATGCTGCCCGACTGAAAGAACTCCAGTTATATTCAGTTGCTTACCGCTTGCTCAGAGGTGACCTATGCCTGACATACAAGGCCATGTCAAACCCAGATTTGATGAACATGCTTCATCTCAAAAATCTAGATCCCTCAGAGCCACAAGGGCGGAGACTTAAACCTCGACACGGTTATTAATAGGACGTGCTGGAGGGATAGATTCATCACCCAAAGACTCCCTATGATGTGGAACAAAATCCCGGTTTATGTGAGGCAGAGCACCTCGCTGGCCTTGTTCAAGAGGAATCTTGACCAATGGATGGGAGATCACAGATACACCCCAGGGGTTACCTCAGTGTCACTGCTCGACAGAGGCACAGCAAAATAATGGGCATAGTTTCTCCAAACTAAAGGGGTGGCGTAAGCCACAAAACTATGGGCTAGGCTTATAAATGCCCTCGGGCAGATAGCCTAGTATGAACCTATGAACCTATGAACATTATCAAAATCATTCCCTATCAAGACATCTGCAGGGAGACCCTCAAACACACCTACTTGCTTGCTTCTTTTCCACCTTCCAAATCAACGTGAACCCAGGCCAAAGGTATTTGGAATGGGGTCCCTCCTAAAGATCTGACTAGAGTGGACTGCCCAAGCAAGTACTGCTCCTCTTTAACAACTGCAGACTTCACAATGGTTATATCAGAGGCTGCGTCTCTCTTAGCAGTGGCCTGTTTTCCATCTAAGAAGATCGGATATAAACTCTGCTGGTAGTTTGGTATGCCTGTTGTCTCCAGCCAACTTACAGCTGGCATTCTGTTATTCCCAGTTGCTGGCTTCTCCACCTTTTGTTATCCACCTTGCCCCCATGGACATCTATATGCTACATGGCCCCATTGGTTACATTTAAAACAATTAACCCTTGATTCTGGCCATGTACCTGAACTAGTGGCTTCCCCTGTTACTGGCAGACTCTGTTGGGGCAGTTTAGGCCACCCATCACGGGTTGCCTTATATCAATGTGCAGCACCGGGTATCCCTTTCCTGTGCAGTGATGCCCTGCTTGCTAGGTATAGGTCTTCCTTTTTTCCTAACTCATCTGCAGAGTTGCATTCACTGTCTGCCAACCAGATTCTCATGTACTCAGGCAAAGTACTAAGGGCTTGTTCCCTTACCAAAAGGTCTGCCAGCTTTTCAAAACTGGTGGTTCAGCAATATAATCACACACACTTACTTGCCTTGCGTCTATGCTCATAAAACATTTTTCTGTAAGCTTCAGTTCTCAACTTAAAACATTCTAATAAACAGTGCTAAACTTGATCATAATCCAAACAATCAGTATCAGACAATTTAGACACAACAGTTACAGCTTTGCCGTAAGGGGGTGAGGAACTGTACCCAGAGACCTTGGTCAACATTATACTGTTTGCATACTCTTTCAAGTAAATGACTAAAACTATCAAAATTATCACCTTCTTGGTACAAAGGAAGAAGTTTACTGACCTTTATTGATTCTGGGGTATGGTTAATCCCTTCCCATTTCCTCCATGACCTAGGTGAAGAGTCAGCATTTCCTTTTCATGTTGTCTCTGCCTCTCATTTTCTTCAGCTTCCAAACACCATAATCTCTAGGCTGATTCTACTTTGACCTCCAAACGCTGCAATTTCTCTGCTGATTCCAGTTCCAAATGTATGGCCTCCAGTTCAAGTCTCTAACTCCAGACGGACGGAGTTTTAAGTCCTCTGAGGAAAAGCTGAACTGTCCTGTTTCTGGGATCTATACATCCCCAATGCCAGTCTGGTTGTCTTCCTGGCTGCTGGTCTGTGATGTAGCTGTAATTAAGGCTGCAATCTTTTCTGCTTTAGTCAGGTTGGCATGCCCCAGTCCTTTGGCTTGGCACATCTCAGCCATCCTTGTCAACTTGCCATAATCCTCTGCTGACATCCTTGCCTGCTCTCCCTGACTAATTAAGCTAACAAAAAGTAAATAAATAAAACGATTGTGATATGAAAGTCAACTCTGAGGCTGCTTGAGAGTACAAACAACTTCTTTAGTGATCACTGCTTACAGGCTACAGGAATTCAATATCCACACTACCGCTCAACAATATGTGAGCATGTGATGATCCCACCACTGCCACCAATTAAAATATGATGGGCACCAATGTGTGTCATCCTCATGGTGAGTCAGTAATCAAGGAGCCTGAATCCTCACCACTGACACTGGAGAAGGATGTTCACTTGGAATACAAATGGATGCACTCAGTATTTCCAGTGCATACCTCTCTGCATCAAGTACAATTTCCCCTAACAGCACACAGGGAACACACTCAGCCCAGGGTCTGGATATCTCCATACAGTATCTGTCTCCCTCATCCCCACTAAGACTCCCCACTGGTATAGCTGTAGGGTTAGGTCCTCAGCAGGGTGTCCAAGCCAAGTTCTCCAGCACCCTCTCTGTAAACTCAGTGCTTTGTGTCCTTGCCCCAAGTAGCTGACACACAGACCGAGAGATTTAATTTTCACACACACACCTGAGATAGGCTGGCACAGGTTTTCCTGTTGTGCCCCCTTCTTCCCAGAGTATCAGGTGGTTATCATTGCCACTAGACACTTCACAATCTGCTACTCTACGGCTCTTAACAAAAGGTGTCCAACTGTACTGTGCAATATTAATACTAATACAAATGGTAGTAGTTCACCAAGACAGCTAGGCATTCTGCAGTGGCCCACACAGTATCACCAAATAAATATAAGTGCTCTCAAAGGTTAATACTTTCTAAAAAGGACCAGCCACAGTGAAAGTTTTAAATATATTTAATAATAAATAATAAAAGAACAAGAAAATACTAAATATATATATATCCACAGTAAACCACAAAGTTCAAATCACAGGAAATATTGAAAAGAACATTGAAGAACAAACTCAGACAAAGAAAAACAATATCTAAACTAAGCTTCACTATATTTTTGACTGCATCTAAGGAGAATTATACTGTTCCTAACAACTTACTTCGGCAAGGCAAGATGAAATATCTGAGTAGTCTTTCTAGTCAGGCTCCCAAACAGAATACTCTAACTTCTGAGATTACTCCCTGTAAAATATAATATCCAAGATGACTTGCAGAATGACCTCATCTGGTCACCTGACTTTAGGTTCCCACAATATCTCCTTTTGAAGTTTGAGACAGGACTTTAGCAGACTGCTACAATGCACATTTAGAGCTTTTATAGCAATACATAGGAGCTAGAAACATTTACAACACTCTCCCCCAACACATTTCCCTTATCTTTCTTAAAACAAGCCAGCTGGTTAACCATTGTTGTGACTGTGTCCTCTATTAAAACATATACATTTAATTCACGCACCATAATGCATGTACATTTCTCTTCATTTTAGCAGGATGCACGGTTGATATATTTTAATCCAATTAACACAAGCAAATCTCACAGATATATTATCAGCACAAGCATCTGTAGAAATCAGCTTGATATACAAATGACGTCATTATTTACAAAATTCCAGATAGCTGTGCTGGCACAAGTCTTACATCCACTGCTCTACTTCTTCCTGGCATGGATGGCAGTACGTCCTATCATCACATTGTCATCCAAGTTTTTTGATTCATTTGTGAAACATGCAGAGACAAGTTCATGTAATATCTATGCAATACCTCAAATGGCACAGCTTTACAAAAAGTAATAACATATTGGTTTATTGGGCGGCCACGGTGGTGCAGCGGTTAGCGTTGCCACCTCACAGCAAGAGGTTCTCTGGTTCGATCCTCGGCTGGGGTGCCTTCTGTGTGGAGTCTGCATGTCCTCCCTGTGGTCGCGTGGGTTTCCTCCGGGTGCTCCGGTTTCCTCCCACATCCCAAAGACATGCTGTAGGTGGATTGGACATTCTAAATTGGCCCTAGGTGTGAGTGTGTGGGTGTGTGTGCCTTCTGTAAAAGGTTGGGCTCCGGGCTGGCAACTCGACACCGTAAAACTCCACTGCCAATCATGAGTGGATGGGTGCTCCGTTGTGGCGACCCCTAACCGGGAAAAGCTGAAAGAAGAAGAAGAAGAAAATATTGGTTTATTGATTTTTACATTGAAAAATCCTTGATGGACACTTAAGCTGAAGTACTAGGTTTAATAAACTGTTGATACTAGATGCATGTGCACTGGGGGATGGAAAGTTCTTAGGTTACATTAAAAATCAAGGAAAATATACTCTCTTTTTTATCTACTGCATGCTTGATTAATGGTTATTGAGATTTTCTAAAATACAGGGGTCATCCCAAGGCCCATTTCTGTAGTAAACTAGATCATTTTGTCAATACAAGTCCTTTAAGATGATGCAACTTCTGCGAGGAAAGAGGCCATGCTAATAAAGAATGTAAACCTATACCAGAGGTAAGAAAGATGATCATTTCTGATGTGATTGTGATGTACTGTAGGAGGGGAAGGACTCTTATTTCACTAAATTAAAAATTACCAATGTGGAAAGATAGGTTTTAAGTAAGAAAACTAAAGATGAACATGTACAGGGGACTATGAGAGATGTCAATACAACAGACAAAAAAAAGAAAGAAACTGAAAGCTGCAATGAAAATGAGGGGGATGCGGGAGGGGAAGAAATACGGCATGAAAATACACTGATTTTGTTTCAGACTGAGGTTATTACATTTCAAAATGTACATGAAATATTATACAGAGGGAAAGAGTGGAGACTCGCGTGACTGTTAAAGGGCACTTTGAGACAAGGGTATAGAAATATAAAACAAGAATGAAAACTAAAGGTAAACATGTTAAAAGCAAGGGTGATGTACTATGTGTAAAATCATGTCTTAAATATAAACAGCTTTATAAGTGTCATAAGGAAGTTGGTACTATTTAAATGGTGTAAGGAAAGCAATACAGACACTGTTTTGTTTATTGGTCACACGACGCATAACAATGGAAAATAAATAATAATTTGAAATGTTATGGAAAGAACAGCATGGAAAATTGGGACTGGTACCTTTTCTGGTATATCAAATGTTTTTCACACATAAAAGACTGATCATTTTAGATTTCATACCAATAATGCAGGAAAGACAATGAAAATGCACATGTGGGTATGACAAAGGCTGTCTATGCTGACAGCAGTTTATACATATGCTGATTCTTCTGAAACAGTAAACGTTTTCAGATTTTAAGATTAGGCTGTAATTTTGGGTTGTTGAAGTGAGGGATGGTTTCTAAAGGTATAGAGATCATGATATAAGGAAAAACTGATATGCTTTTCTTACTTTTGCCTATGAGAATGACAGGATTAATGACAATGGCTTGATGTAACAAGAAGTTTTAAGTGGAAGCAAATAAATAAATAAAAGAACAATCAATGTAATAATGTTTCCTTTAGCAAATAAATGTTAACAGGACAACATGACAGGCTTATAGCCGAAAGCAACTGTGTAACTGACTCTCATGTCTCTATGGAGACAAGATAAGGTGGCAAAAAATATAGAATACTTTTTTCATTCACTGGCTAAAAGATAATGTTTTCTGAAAGCATTCAAGTTGTTTTCTACAACTGGGAGAAGAATAAAGATAAAACAAAAACAGACAGCACTTAGTGTAATAGAAGCACAGGCTGTACTATGCATCTTACCATGGATAACTTTCATTATAGGTCAATTACAGCCGGAGAGTATAGCTGTTAATCTGGGACAATTGCTACTATAAGGACAGTTAAACTTGATTATTTGAACATGTACATAGTGTTGTGTGTTTGTATTAAGTTAATACGTTATGGGGGTGTTCAAGGGGCGTGTGTGTGTGTTTTTTGAGGGCTTTCATTAAAACAAAAAAAGTCTTGTAAAATGTGACATAGGTACAAATGGATATGAATACGACAAGAAACAACTGTAAAAAAGATCAACCTGCCAAACATTAGCATGTAACATAAAAGCAGAAATTAGACCTCTTAAAAAGCTGTTATACATAACAGGTGGGAATAACAACTTCATATGGCAACACTTTCCATATTATGTTTGAACGTGAACAGTCTCACAGGTACATATAAAACAGAAAAAACAGTGAACTATATTAAGAAATGCAGTGTGCAAATAGCTATGCCACAAGAGACACATTTGGGAAGAAGTGAGCATGCAAATTTGATATAGAAAGGATTTCAGGATGGTTACTCAGTGGAATATCTGGGACAAAGGAAAAGGGGAATACTTATATTAATTTCTAGAGGAGTTCCAATAGTGATAGAAGAGGAAAAAAGGATAAAATGGCAGATTTGTAATAGTAAGGGGTTACTGGCAAGGGAGGAGAATTGCACTGCTAAGTATTTATATTCCACCTAAAACTGCTACAATGGAGCTTAAGAAAATTCTGGGAGTAATAACCAGGTTGCAGCAGAAATATTAATTATAGCTGGGGTATGGAATTTGATTTGCAAAAGTGAGGATGTATCGTGGGGCCTAGAAGGAAATATATAACAAAAGACAGTAGATTTTTGAAGAGATTTATGAAAATATCTGGTATAGAAGATGTGAATTCTGTAGTTAGAGCTAGGAGAGAATTTATGTATTCCCAAGATACAACAACTAGGCTAGACTACACAGAATCTAAATACACACATTATTGTGAACTATAATTGAACGTTTTGATATACATCTAATAACTATTTGAGATCATGCTCCAATAATAGCTAAAATAAAAATGCAGGATAATGAAATAAAAATGAAACACAGACACTTTCCCACCTACCTGTTAAACAGAGAGGAATTTAAAACATGGGTAGTGGAATTATTTGGAAGTTATTAGGGAAGATAGAAATTTCTTCAGAAAATATAGCTAGGGAGTGGGATAAAATGAAAGTGATGCTTAAAAATACAGTAGAAATAAAAGAAAAAGAAGCTATGGTTAAGAAGTAACAAGAATTACTCAGGACGACTGACAAAGCTTAAAGTATTGCAGAATAAGGGGAATATCACAGAAGAAGACGTGCAGAGTGGTAAAGAGAAACAATTAAGGAACTACCTAGGCAATATACGATAGTTTAGAAAGATGGATGTTAAGCAACTGTTTTTTTAATAATAACTCCAGAGCACAAAAGCTTTTAGCACAAAGGCTCAGGCAACAGAATGCTGAAGGGGTTGTTGCCAAGCTTAGGGAGCCTATAACAAAAAAAAATAACCAGATGTCCTGTTGGGGTATTAGAAATATTTGGGGATTTTATGAAAATCTATATAAAGCAGTGAAATGTGGAAATAAAATAGCACAAATGGAAATATTCATGCATGAATTAAACATGCCAAGGTTAGAGGTAGGTAAGGCTCAATTATTAAGTTATAATAGGAGGAGATGAGCTAAACATGGTGATGTATAACCATACAGGAACAACTCCAGGAGTAAGTGGTATTCCTGTGGAAGTTTGGAAGCTAGGAGGGAAGAAAGTGATAAAGATCTGGATAGTTATTTTTAACAGCATTTTAAAAGGAGGTGAAGCACTAACATCCTGGAATCAAGCTGTGGTGGCTGCAATACCTAAATATGATAAAAAAAACCTATCAGGTCCACTTCATATGGACCCATTTCAATTATAAATCATGCTTATAAAGTGTTTATGTATAAAATGAGTAAAATAATGGCAAAGGGATTGCCAAAATAGACAGATATGAATCAATGTGGTTTTGTGGCACGGAGGCAAACATTTGCCATTAATAGAACAATGACAATCCAAAGAGAAGTAGAATGCAAGAAAATGCCATTGCTGTTGGTGGCCCCTGATGCAGAGAAATCACTTGACAGAGTAAGCTTGGATTTTATGAGTAGGGCAATGGGAGCCTTTGCATTCCCTGATTAAATTATAAGATTGATTAGGAGGATATATGAGGGATCAGAAATTAAAATTACAGTGTGTGGGCTTCTCTCTGACAAGCTGTTTTGGAAAAGCAGAATCAGGCAGAGGTGTCCTCTTTCCCCATTTGTTATCGGCAATATACTTAGAGCCACTGGCAAAGAAAACGGGACTCAGAAATTCAAGGATATAATTGGTATAGTATTTGTAGATTATATTATTTTATACATGACAAAACCAGAAAAAGGATATTTAAGTGTTGTAGAACATCCAGAGACCGTTTCAAGTCTTTCAGGATACAAAATGAATGAAGCTAAAACAAAAGCAATGCTGTAAACTATGTTCCCACACACACGTCGTTTAAGTAGTACCCATATTTATTGGGACATGATAAAATGAAGTACTTAGGAGTATAGGTTAAAAACGATTCTGTTACAGCATCTAAGGATATGTGGGAAGAGACTAGAGAAAATAGAATACAAAACTGGGAAACTGGAAGCTCTGTTTCATTAATATGGATAGCAAGATGCAAGCAGTTAAAAAGGTTTTAGTCCCTTTAGTTATATACACACATCAGGCATATTTTTATCAACCAGAGTTGAAGGACTTTATCTGGGAGCAGAAGCAGGAAAGAGTCAAGTGGGATAAGTTGATCCTTAAAACAGAATAAGGTGGTTTGGGATTACCTGATTTGAAGGGGTATTTCAGAGCTACACAAGTAAGACTCCTATACATAGCACAAGCAAAAAGCTATAATTCGAAAGGGAAAGGGATGATGATGAAACAAGTGGAAACTCAACAAAGAAGAAGAAACTGGGATTTTAGATGCAGATCCTTAAGATAGCCATACAGAATATTGTAGCAGAAATAATTCTAAGAATTAAGCCAGCAAGGGAATGGAGAAAGGAGATTCTGCCAATAGGGATGACTGCAATTAGGGGTTCAGAGAACAGGTAATGGGAGTGGAATTTACTAGAGAAAACTGACAAAGGAAACAAGGTATTGAGAGCACGCAATTAGAGAAGGAAAGATAACAGAACTGGAAAAGGCCAAGAATGCATTTGAACTGCAGTTTGGAGAATGCATTCTCTCTCAAGGACTAATATCGGAGTACAGGCAATGAGTATATGGTAACCCTGAGAGAAAGACCAGCACTGGTAGGGTTTTCACAGAAACTAGAACAGAGGCTGCTGGTAAAAAGAACAATTAGTAGGCCATATAAAATATTGCATGGTAACTATAGGAATGAAACAGAGGAGGTTATAAAGGATTGGGAAGAGAGACTGCATTAGTAATTCACAAAGAAACAATGGGAGGATATATATGTATGCCTCCCAGATATGCAACAAAGTATAGAAGATTTAGGTTTTTACCTCGGAAGGGCAAGCCACCCGGTAGTGTAAACGTTGGCTCGACATGAGTGTCACTGCTGAAGTGACACCCCGACTCCATGTGCAAAATGGGAAAAAGGAGTGGAGGATGGATGGATTTACATTTGTTTAGCCTATGCTATTTACATTTATTTTTCAGAAAATGCTCTGGAATGCAAGAATGTGTAGGCATATAGGTGTCAGTGAGTTAAACTACAACAGACAAAATTCACAGTCAAACAGTGAAGCACTAATTAGCGGGTATCTGAAGGGTGCCCGAACAAGGCTTATATGACGAAGCTCCTGTTTACTGCAACTAACTTCATTTTACACCATAACTTTTCTGGGATACAGGACACACACACACAGACAGAGACACCGACAGAGACACACAGAGACACACACACACCAGTTACAACCTCTTGCATGGCTGCACACGTTCAAAGCTTGCTTGCGAAAAAATGAACAAATATATAAATAATGAAAAGGAAATGTATTTCAGCTCAGTCCTATGAGATTGTACCCATATATTTCCCAACCTCTTATTTCAGGAATCAGCGACAGAGAGACACAAATCAGGAACAGATTTTAAAACTTTCTCTTATATACTTAAAAAGTTGCTTTAGCAAGCATTTTTTGAAGGACACAAAGTGTGAAACAAACCTGTCTGTTATTATTTAGTGATTTCAATCTACAACAATTTTCCAGAAATCCACAAAGTTTACAAGGAACATAACGTAATTCTCAACTTCTTAGCTGAAGAATTCTGGACAAAGCCAAAAATAACAAAGTGGGGTGGTACAGGTATCAAAGGGACACATTTTAAATACTAGTTTTTATTTATTTATTTGTTAAACAGGTAAATCCTTTGTAAGTATCCCTTGTCAGCAGTGACCCAGGTGTACCCTCTGAGTGACCTGCTTTTAGTCACACAATGAACATGGAGGTGGATGGATTCGAACTCTGTACTTTTGACTATAGGAAGGTGTTTGTTAAGATCTGAGAGCCTTAAGTACTAGATAACTGTAATTCACTTAAAAATCTAACCGAACAGGTGTTGCATGGACATGCATATTCTGAACAATGAGAAATATGAAACTTTAATGACTCATACTGACTAACTATAACCCTCAGTGATTTATCAAATAAAAGAAAATACATTTTTAATGAAGGTGTGGCAGTTGGTGTGGAGGATTATGGCTCCAAACTCTAAATGAGCTGCCTTATATAATTAACAGTATGGGGTTTGATTACTTCTACCGCTGTTTGTCTATGTGACTCTGAGCACGCCACTTAACAAAACAGGGCTTCTCATGCATTTTCTGAGTAGTAATTATGAATGAGGCATTATGAAACTGTAATGGGTGGTATTTACTTACCATGGATGTATCGAGAGGTACAGACACACTCACGTTTCCCATAAAAAGCCTTCTCCCCATCTAAAAGTGTTCTCATGATAGTAATCAGTACATTAAAGTCAACTTACAAGCTACTATCAGACAATGGAAAGAGAATGACACATCCCAGTATGTACACATCTGTTAACAGAAAAAGAGCAAGAAATGTCAGATAACGCAAGGAAGGAAGATTACAAAAGATGTGGCTGTTTCATATAAAAACGGAAGGACAAAACTAGCATGCAAAAAGTACGATTAAAAAAAAAAGGCTACACATTCCTTTAAATTGTAGTAATAAGCTACAGTAACCCAATGTAAAAACAGGGAAGCAAAACTTTTAGTTATGTACTCACCATAACTTCAGATGTTTGGGATCCATCTCGCCTACATTCTGACTGATGGGTTAGTCTCTTATTGGCTGAGCTTACTATATCCCAGGATGCACCACTACCAGTCCCCAGATCTAGTTTGTCATGCACTGCTTATATAACATTGCCAGATGATACAAGATAAAAACAGTAGAACCCAAACCGTTCAATCTCTTCTGATCTCCAAGGCAGGGGAAGGAGGGTGGGTATTAGGAATGTAAGATGGATCCCAAACATCTGAAGTTATGGTGAGTACATAACTAAAAGATGTTATGTGATCCTATCTTTCTGACTGATGGGACAGCGTCCTAGCACCTAAATCCTGGGTGGCTCACTGGAAAACACTCCTGAGTACCGTGGAACCAAATGATGCTCGTCCTTTAGATGCCACATCCAATTTATAGTGGGAAATGAAAGTGTGCAGGTTGGACCAAGTAGACAAATTTCAGAAATAGCGAGCTTGGAATGGAATGCAATAGAGGTAGCCATAGCTCTAGTAGAGTGAGCTTTGACAGATGTTGTAAGTTGCTTATTTGAAGAGGAATAAGCTTGAGTTATGCAATCTCTGATCCATTTGGCAATAGTAGCTTTAGTGATGGTTTTACCCAGTTTATTATCTGAAAAGGACACAAACAATTGATCTGTTTTCCGAATTTGCTGAGTCCTATCTAGATAGAAGCGTAATTGCCTGTGAACATCCAACGTATGGAAGGTGTATTCGCTTTGTTTGAAAATTTTGGAAAGAAAACTGGTAGCTCTAAAGATTGTTGGAGACAGAGATTAGAGCAAACTTTTGGGACAAAAGATGGGTTAGGTCTAAGTGATACTCTATCCTTGTGAAAAATCGTGGTTTGATAGATAGGGCTTGAAGTTCTGAAACTCTTCTTGCAGAGGTAATTGCAATTAAGAAGGCAGTTTTCCAAGACAGATATTTCAACTCACATATAGCAGCTGGTTCAAAGGGGAAGATGTTAAGGGCCACGTACCAAATCAAGATGGATGAAAAACTGGGGTCTTAAAAGCACAGCACCTTTCATGAAAGTTTTACATAATCTGCTGCTCATCAACGGTGGGTCTATGGATTCGTGAAATTTGGAGATAGCTGCTAGTTGGACTTTAATAGTAGAGACTGAAGATCCTTGATTAAACAAGGATGTTAAAAATTTCAAGACCTCTGGTATCGGGCAGTAATAGGGTCTAAGCCTCTGAGTTGAGCCCAGATAGCAAACCTCTTCCACTTACTGTGATACAATTTCTTAGTGGTAGGTTTGTGGGCTGAAGATAAAATGTGAATAACTTCCGGGTCCAAGGTGTGATTTCTGACTAAAGTCGGAAGTGGAGGAGCCAAGCTGTTAATTTCAAAGTGTGAAGGGACTGGTGCTGTTGTCCCGACTGATGAACCAGAAGGTCCGAGTTAGATCCAAGAACCAAGGACCGTCCAGAGTATATTTCTGTAGGTAGGGAACCATAACTATTAGAATCATTGTGGACCCCAATTGGGAAGCTTTCTGGATGATTTTGGGGAGGAGTGGAATCGGAGGAAAAGCATAAAAGTCCTGTTGTGGCTGGTTGAGGACTACTCAGAGCATCCTCCTCCTCCCTCCCTGGGGTTCAAGGAAAGAACCTTGCACTTAGTGTTTTGTGGTGTTGCAAACAGGTCACAGCACGAAATCCCCATCTTTTGAAAATCTGAGCTGCTACTGTTTCGTTCAGAGACCACTCGTGAGGAGAGAGAATAGTCCTGCTCAGTCTGTCTGCCAATACATTGGATTTTCCTGGAATGTGGGTTGGTAGCCACTGCCCATTCCCACACCCTCATGGCCTCTCTGCAAAGGGGGTAAGATCTGGTCCCTTCTTGTTTGTTTAGATACCAGACCACCGACATGTTGTCTGTGTGGATGGCGATAATGCCTTGAGGGAGAAACTTGTGGAGGGCTTGTAGGGACAGAAGTACAGCCCTCATTTCCAACACATTGATATGGAGAAATGTTTTGTTTGGAAGCCAAGAACCCTGAACTGACCTGCCCAGACAATGCCCCCACCCGTCTGGGAGGCATCCGTTGTCAAGGTGGCCACGGAGGGTATAACAAAGGTCTTCCCTGATTCAGATTGGATGGCAGAAGCCACCAGCGGAGGTCCCGTTTTCTGTAATCAGTATGTGATGATTGAGGGGGAGATCCTGAAAAGACCATTGTGTCGATAACAGCCACTGAAGAATCCTCATGTGCAATCTTGCCAGAGGAACTAGGAGAACCGTGGCAGACATTGAACCTAAAAGTTGCAGGACCATCCTGGCTGGGGCTTTGGATCTTAGAAGCAGGGCTCGGACTTGATCTTGTAATGTTTGTATCCTTTCGGTAGGAAGGAAGATTTGCATTAATTTTGGGTCTATCTCTGCTCCTATGAATCTTATGCTGAGAAGGCAGCAAGACAGACTTTGACCAGTTGAATGTTATTCCCAGGGAAGCACCCAGGGAGATGGTGGCTTGTAGGTTCTCTAGTAGTAGATGCCTGGTGGTGGCAGTCAGGAGCCAGTCGTCCAGATAGGGAAACACTTGGAATCCGAGACTCCTCAGGTGAGCAGTCACTACTGCCAAACACTTGGTGAACACCCTGGGGGCTGTGGTGAGACCAAAGGGCAGTGCACAAAATTGGAAATGACTGTCTCCCAGGCTGAAGCGCAGATACCTTCTGGATGCCTGATGTATCGGTATGTGATAATAGGCGTCCTTGAGATCTATGGAGCACATCCAAACCTCTTTCTCCAACAATGGGAGAATGGATTGTAAAGTGACCATTGAATTTGGACTTCATGACGGACTGGTTTAGTTGCTGAGATCCAAAATGGGTCTCAGGTCCCCTGTCTTTTGGCACTAAAAGAACCTTGAGTAATTTCGGATCCGGATCTGGTCTGGTGGGGGTTGTGGATGACTCTTTTTTTCAGCAGCTTTGAAGCTTCTACTGGGTGGTGGGTCCGGGATTTTTGGACGGTGGGGGTGAGTGTGTGAAGGGAATGGTGTAACCTCTGGCAATAATCCGAAGCCCCCATCTGTCCTGAGTAATAAGACTCCCAGGCTTTTAGGTGCGCACCCGACTGGCTCCGAGCAGCACAGCCAGGCAATCCCTCATGAAGTGTGGGAGGCTGAAGAGCCACGAAAAGGACTCGCGGTCTCCAGTGTTGGGGGGCCTCTCCTGCCTCTCCTCTGCCTCTGGAATTCCTGCTGTTGGGGAAAAAAAAGTGTGATTTGTTGCACCATTTTCCCTTCCCTCCTCTTTTAGCCTTGGGATAAGGATAAAGTCTTTCCCTCCTGCTCACAGCGGGACAGTGTGTCTTTTACCTTGGGTCCAAACAAAGAGGACCCATCAAAAAGGAAGACTTGAAGGCCTAATGGAGCCAGGCTTGTCTCCGTAGAGCCACGCCTGTGCCTGCAACTCTGCCCATGCCGACTCAGAGACGCCCTTCTGTGCTCACTTTTCTGCTGCGCCCTCGGCATATATGAAATAAGCCTCATGGGGGATAGCCAACTGAGAGCTAACCGACTGGGCTAGCTGCTCAGGTAGGTTACCTGAGAGGAGTCCTTGACCAGATCCCTCTGTAGTCTGGTGAAATGTGCCAAATAATTCAGGGACCTCAGAGTAAAGGTGCTCCTAGACTCCTTATTAGGAGGATGGGCGGATGTTGAAGCCTCTGCCGCGTCCTGCTGGGTAGCAGATGCCACCACCATGGCATCTACAGCCAACTCCTTCTCGGGTGGGGCAGACAAAAATTTGTTAGGGTGAGAAGGCACTGGTTCCACAGTATCTGGATGTTCCAAACCAAATCCAGGAGCTTTGCTTGAGGATCTCTAGAATGTCTGCAAATGAGACATCATCCGAGGCATCATCAAGATCAGTGTCCGATGTAAGAGACTCATCGGGGAGTCCACGTGCTTCCTCTTGCACGATCTCTTCCTAGACCCTCAGGAGGCTCCGCTGCCTAGAGGAACTGCCAAAGACCCAGTCTCCATGCCCAGGAAGGGAGATGGCGAAGAAGACTTGGCCAATGCACTCCTCATAGCTCTGAAGGCCGACCCCAGAATCCTGGGAGGTCCAGTCTCGAGCCATGATAGCACCAAAGCACCGAGAGGGAGGCTTGGAACCGACAACATTGGTCCCGATCTCCACTGGCTCCATCAGCACCTGCTCCGTCGGAGGAGGAATGGCAATGGAGTAGACTGGGGACTGGAAAAGTCTTTGGAGCACCCTGTCTATGTCCGAATCTGACATCCTTGATGACCTGGAAGAGTAGGCCTCTCCAACGGCTCCAAGGGACTACGACAATTATCGGCGCCGAAGAATGTCCAAACCAATTTCCATCCGAGGAGGAAGTGTCTGAGCTCAGTGGAGCCGATGAAGATGACCCGCCCCCCAGGACGCCGCTCCGACCAGAAGAGTCGAGGCTGAGGCATGAGGGGCAGACGTTCTTCCGCCTCGGCTCAAGTCCGAAGCCTGCCTTTTTGGCGGTCGGTTCCGGCGGACTGGTCGGAGCCGACGCCCTTTGGAGAAGGAGAGGAAGCTAATGCCTCTTCAAATGAGGGTTTAATAAGGCCTTTTAAAATAAGTTTATTTTTCCTCTCTTGGAGGACCCTCGAGGAAAACCTACAGGACTCCTGCAAATGTTTAGCGCCCAAACAGTACACACAGAGAGAATGATCATCAGTTATTGACATTTTGAAACTGCACTTAGTGCACTTTTAAACCCTGAAGGCCTAGGAGCCTGTGACATTATGGCAATCAAATTAGTGAAGTAGCCAAAACACAAAACACACTAACTATCACAGAAAATTTACTATCTCTCTTTTTTTTTTTTTTTAAACAAGGACTGTCACAAATAGAAAAATATAAAACTAAAGGATGCAAGACCCTAAAAATAATAGGACTCGCCAGACAACGGACTGACAGGGAAGGCCCTTCAACTCAATGGGACTTCTAGTCAGACAATGCGCAGTCACCACACAAGTAATTCACCAAGAAAAATCTTCACTCATACAACAAGAAACACAAGATAGCTGTTAAAACAGCTTTTTGTTGAATTTTAAGGAAATCCCTGACAGGAAAGTAAGTGAAAAACACTACTTAGCTCATCGAGACCCGAGATCTGGGGACTGGTAGTGGTGCATCCTGGGATATAGTAAGCTCAGCCAATAAGAGACTTCTCTTTGGCATAACCCATCAGTCAGAATGTAGGCGAGATAGGATCACATAACATCAACAAAAGCAGATGTTACATACGAGGGGGGTGGTTATAAAGGTATATGACAGGCTTTCTTTACACTACATAATCTCATTACAGACAGATTTACCTATTATTTGTGTGCAAGACGGTCTCATTTCTTTTTCTCAAAAATCTTTATTTTCTTTTAATACAACATATATAACAGATAACTATATAAGTTGATTCATACATTTAAGGTATGCAATGTTTACTCAAAACATACAAACAAACTATTTACACAATGTACAAAAGTGCCATTCAAGTTATATAAAAGTTTAATATAAATCGCTTACATCAATATAAAGTCTTGTTGAAGTTTGGTTAGTTGTGGGGTAGAGTATGTAATCCTATAAATTTTGATGTGTTGGTAAATCTTTTGAGTAAGTTTAGGCTAGAATTGTGTTAAAGATGTTTCCAAATTCCCAAATTACTGTCATTTTTAATTCTTGCATCAATTATCGGTTGAAGTTTATGAGTTAACAGGTGTTTAATTGCCATTTTTTTTTAATTCTTCCCATGTAATAGTCAGGTGATCCAGTCATTATGTACTTACCATAATGTTCCATCTGAGTAGTTGTACTTCATTTGTCTTCAACCTGTGGGTTTACAGATCCATACTGGATCCAAGACGGCAGTTTCACCAGCATCTGATGTGAGCTCCAAGCTCCTCCTCTTACCCATAATACCCCTCTATCTCCTTACTTCCCTCAGATCGAGTTTGCTGCACCATCCACCTAAGCCCGACCCAATTAGACCTTATCCCAACAGGTTATACACAAACCTACCAGTAAGAACAGGAGAGCCGCAGAGGCGCTCTCTCCCACCTACCAGAGTTATAAAGCAGTCAGGGGGAAGGAGGGAGGGACGGTTGAAGACAAATGAAGTACAACTACTCAGATGGAACGTTATGGTGAGTACATAACTTCTTTATCTGAAGTAGTTTACTTCATTTGCTCTTCAACCTGTGGGACAGAGTCCCCAGCTACTAAACAACTGGATGGCCCTCATGGAAGGATATTCCAGAGCACTGCAGAGCTAAAGGATGCTCTCCGTCTAGATATCATGTCCAGTTTATAGTGAGAAATAAAGGTATAAGATGAGGACCAAGTAGCCACAGAACAAATATCATCCAGAGACACCCTGGACCAAAAAGCTGCCAAAGTAGCCATGGATCTAGTAGAATGTGCTTTCACTTAACCCAGGGGTGACCTACCTTTGTCTTTGTACACCTGAAGGATACAAAGGGAGATCCATCGTGTCAAAGTTAACTTGGAGATTGGTTTGCCCAGGAAGGGTTTAGAGAAAGACACAAATAACTTATCAGACTTGTGAAAGTTCTTATTTCTGTGTAAATAAAATCTCAGTTGTCTATGTACGTCTAACAAGTGTAATTTATATTCACCCCTGTTCTGAAAATTTGGAAAGAACACCGGTAAATTAATTGTCTGGTTGACATTAGTCCCAGAAGCCATCTTGGGAAGAAAGGATGGATTGATACGAAGTGATACCCTGTCCTTATGGAAAACCATATATGGAGCTTTGATAGACAATGCTTGAAGTACTGAAGCCCTTCTAGCTGAAGTGATAGCTACTAGGAAGGCCATTTTCCAGGATAAAAATTTTAGGTCCACTGACACAGCCAGCTCAAAGGGTGGAGCAATCAGAGCCTGTAAAACCAAAGTCAGGTCACAAGGAGGGGTAGAATCCTTCATGGGGGGGTTTAAAAGGAAAGTACCCTTAATAAAGGTTTTACAAAGTTTAGAGGATGCTAAAGAAACCATGCTCTCCCCAATATGAAAGTTGGAAATGGCAGCCAATTGAACTTTCACTGTAGAATAGTTAGGACCTTGATGAAATATATATGCCAAGAATTCCAACACTGCTGGGACAGGAGCTGTGAAAGGATCTAGATCTGCTTATGACACGGAGTCCCCACTAAGTGCTCGCTCACCTCCAGGAACCAAAATGGATGAATGCAACTGTCACCAACCACTTCACGTTTTAAACATTTATTGTAAAACGAGACTGAAAATAAAATCTGGTATAAAACCAAAATTACAGAAACAGTTGTTAAGCGCTTTCACCCATAAAATGGGCTTTTTCAGAACACTCCATGAATTTTTAGGACGCCTTAAATAGCTTTTTTAGCACCAAAATTAATTCAAATTCTAAAAGAGGTATTGCGCTATTAAGCCTTCCTAATGTAAACATTCCATGCAAAGTATTCACTTGTTCGCACATAAATCTGGCTCAACTTTATGTTAAATTTAAAAATAAAAAACAGTTAACTAAACCTAACCATTCAACAACCTTTCACACATTAATACATCTCTATAAAAAGTATTATCGCTAGATTGTAAAGAGCATACATACATCGTGGTAATAGATTATCGCTACTAACTGACATAAAGAGATCATTACTATTAGTATGCTATCTCAGTCTTAGCGATACATTTTTTATGTATAAAAAACTTCTAAAAATTTTTGAAATAGCTCAAATTGATACATAGTCCAGTGCAAGTTAGCTAATATATTCAGCTCGTCCTCGAGATGACAATCTGGACCTGCACAATCTGTCTATCTACATCTGCTGACGGTATATTTAAAAAAATTGAATAAATAACTTGTCTTGCGCCATATTCACGGTGGATGCTTCAAGTATATTAATACAGAGATAGTTTCCTATTTTTTTTTTTTTTTTTGATTTTTTAAAATACTAATAGACCTTGCAAATCTTTATTTGGCTCACCGGAGATTCAATTTGTTCATATAACTAGCTCTACTATCTCCAGAGCATAATACTATGCAATCTGTTATAGTGTAAATGCTTTAACTAATCACACTGGTGTTAAATCAAATAACTTAAAGTGCACAGATCTGATGGATTTCTGTATCAAAAGAGTTGTAAAATTAACACAGCTTACAATTCTATACAATACCTATATAATTCAGGTTAACGTTTATGTAAATTCAGTACAAATTGTTGGTCCATTAGAATATGTTAATGTATAACATTAATGTATATACAATAATGATACCATTCCCCTATTCCCACCTTGACCTGATGTGAAAGGATCTAGATCCCTTTCAGAAGCCCAGATGGAAAATGCTTTCATTTACTGCAGTAAAGCTTCCTGTAGACTATTTGTGAGCTGCCACCAGAATAGTCTTGACCGGAGACGATAAACTGAGAGTCCTAGCTGTCATGAGAACTGGAGCAACCAAGCAGTGAGCTTTAGACTGTCCAGGTTTGGATGCGTAACCCCTCAGGGGTGAGAGATGAGATCTGGAAATGGCTCTAAGATCCATGGAGGAGCTAGAAGATGAGACCAGAGGAAGGGAAACCATACTTGTGGAGGCCAGAATGAGGCAATGAGGATCACTTTGCTCCCCAGCCTGTGTGCCTTTTAGAGAAATTTCGAAATAAGAGGTAACAGGGGATAAGCACAGAGAAGACCAGGAGGCCAAACATGAACTAGAGCATCTCTGGGGGATTCCCCCTGCAGGGGGGGGGGGTTCAGAGTGATGAACTCGCTGCATTTTGCATTGGAACGGGATGCAAAGAGATTGCAGCAAGGCCAACCCCACTCAAGGAATATCTGCTCCGCTACTGAAGGACTCAGAGACTACTTGTAAGGCATTAGAACAGTCCTGCTCAGTTTGTCCACCAGTATGTTGTACCGTCACAGAATGTGCATTGCTACCAGAAATTGGCTGGTGGCAATTGCCCATTCCCAAACTCTCATGGACTAGCGACAAAGGGGATAAGATCTGGTTCCTCCCTGCTTGTTGATGTACCAGACTACTGGCATGTTGTCTGACTGTACTGAAATAGTTCCCAGAGGGAGAAAGGCATGAAGGGCCTGCAATGCTAAAAGGACCGCCCTCATCTCTCAAACATTGATATGCAACTTGGTCTTGTTCGGGGACCATGTGCCTTGGACTGTCCTTTCCAAGCAATGCCCCCCCAACCTTGCCAGCCCTGCTAATGCATATTAGATGCGTCAACGGCAGACCTAACCATGACCATTGGACTGCTAATGTCCACTGTAGAACTCGCATATGAAGACTTGCACAAGGAGGAAGGGTAATTGTGGCTGCCATGGAACCCAAAGCTCGTAGTACTGTCTCGGCTGACGGGAGGTGTGACTGAATGACCAGGGATACATGGAGTCGTAAGCTCTGAATTCTCTCCTTGGTTAGAAAAACCTTCATTTGCAGAGTGTCTATTCTTGCTCCAATGTGCTCTAAAACCTGGACTGGGATCAGAGAAGATTTTGCTGTGTTGACATTGATTCCCAGGTGATCTGACAGTTTCAAAAAGAAGTCTCTGGCTTGACAAAGTAGATGCTTGGTGGGAGCAACAAGGAGACAATTGTCCAGGTACAGGAAGACCTGTATCGCCTGAAGCCTCAGGTGAGCTGGTACAACTGCCGTGACCTTGGTGAACACCTTGGGGGCTGTGGTGAGAACAAAGGGTAGGGCTCAAAACTGATAATGATTGGCCCCTAGCAGGAAGTGGAGGAACCTCCAGGAATGTCTGCAAATCTTTATATGGCAGTACGCATTCTGGAGATCTATCGAGCACATCCAATCTTTCTCCTTCAGATAAGGCAGGATGGGTTGCAATGTGACCATCTGAAACTTCTCTTTGGCAATTGACAGGTTGAGGGTGGAAAGATCTAGAATAGATCTTAGGTCCCCTGTCTTCTTTGGCACATAAAAGAACCTGGAGTAGATGCCCGATCCGGAATGGTCATGGGGGACGGGTTGGATGACTCATTTCTTTAGCAGCTTGTCTATTTTGAGAGCTGTTACCTCCGTTTGCCTGGGTGGTACATCTAGGAGGTGTTTTGGTGGAAGAAAGAATTCGACAAAGGGGATAGAATAGCCTCTGGATATGATCTGAAGCACCCGACGGTCTGTTGATATGGACTTCCATGCCATTAGGTGCAATGAAAGTCGACCCCAACTGCCTCCAGAGAAGAGCAGTTGGGCAACCCTCAGGGCTGCTGTGTAGGCCTGTCCGAGAATGGTTTTCGAAACCCCATGTTCCTCAGACCCCCTCTGCCTCTGGGCCGATGTCTATCAAACCCCCTCTGCCTCTGGGGGAAGATGAGTTCTGAGCATCCCGGGAATACTGAGACTTCCGGAACCACATCTTCTTTGCCTCCATTGATTCCTGCAGAAGGATCTTTGTGGTTAGAGAAGCGGATCCTGATGGCAGACATTGTCTTCCCATCCTTTTCGCTCTGGACCAATGTCCAGTGAATGGTCTTCCCAAACAAGGAAGAACCATCATAAGGGGCATTTGCAAATGATGCCTTAAAGGGCTCCATGAACTGACACAGCCTAAGCTAAGCATGATGCCTCATGGCAATGCCCAACCCGGCCGGTCTTGCCGCTCCTTCGGTGGCATGTGAAAGGAGATGCATGGACATGTTGGATACCAGTTTTAGAGTGGCCATCCACGCGGAGAATGTGCACTTATCCTCTGGCAACATGGACTCCAGGGATGACTCAGCTAGCTCTTTGACAAGGTTGTGCTGCAGTCGGGTAAGGCTGTGCTGCAGTCGGGTAATGTGTGCCAAGTAATTCAGTGCCCTTATGGAAAAGGTAGCTGAGGCATACACCCACTAACCTAGGTGATCCATCATCCTGGACTCTCAGTTGGGAAGATGGACTATAGAACTTTCTTGGGCTAGTTCTTTCTTGGTGGCTGCTGCTACCACCATAACGTCTACAGGGGACCCTTTGTTCCAACTAGGTCTGTCTGAAGGGGGACTTAGGATCTTGTCTGGGTGTTTTGGAATTGGCTCCAAGGTGTCCAGTTCCTTCCATGCCCACGAGGTAAGGTCCACCAATGGATCCATGGGAGGGAACATCCAAGAAGTACCGACTCGTCCAAGGTAGACTTGGAAGTGGACCCCCTCCCATTGGTGCATGATTTCCATGATGTCTCCAAAGGAGACATCGTTGGGGGGTGATCGGGGGGACCTTCCCTCTCCTCCAAGTCAGTGTTCTCAGTGAGGGACTCTGAAGAGGATTTCAAGTGCCTCTTTTTGCATGTTCATTTGCGAGGTGCCTCTTTAGTGGGACTCTTCAAAGTGGACTCTCAAACTGTCTGTTGTAATGCAAGGGGAACCGCCTGGGGCCCATTGGTCATGGGCTGCCCCTGAGTGGACAAAATGGCCAAGGTCGCATACAGAGACAGTGTGGAATCTGAGGAAATAGGGGTCTGAAACTACTCTAGAGGACCCTTTCCATCACATCGAATGCCAAAGGAGAACAAGCCTCCTGTGCCACCAGTAAGGAAGCTGCACTCCCCAGACACGACGGGGGAATCGGAGCTGAGCCCGCAAGCATCGAGATGCCAAAGAGGGGACCATGACTAGACACGGGTGGAGCTGATGGAAACCCCACCTCGGATCAAACTCCCAGACTACAGCTCCGAGAGTTGCTTGGGTCCGAACTCGTCAGATCCAACATGCTCAGAGCAATGGCCAATGTCAAGTTACAAGGTACCATCGGTGGCGGCCCCCTGACTCAGACTTCTCAGATCCGAAAACTCAGATACTGGGGGTTGGATCGGAGAAGGAGTTATTGGGATGAAAAAAGGGAGCGAGCTCCCCACTCCAGAGAGAAAGGAGGCTGGAAAGACTCCCATTTGGATCTGGGTGCGAATAAATCTTCTCATCATTTTGTCCATCTCCGCTTCACTCAAATTTCTGGTGGAGCATGATAAAGAAGCCACTGATGCTGACCTTGAAGGTCGGTGTACTGACACCCTGGAAGAAGGTCTAGTCTCCTCTGGCGAGAAACTTGGCAACCGGAGCCAAGGAGTACTAAGCCTGGAAACAGCCTGAAGTTTCTGTGGAAGACCCAATGGACCCGACTGGTCCAGGGACCTCTTCCTAGCCTTGTCCCTATCTTTTCTCAGTATTTCCTCTTCAACAGGCCTTAGAGCAGGAGGATGAGTCCTGGCCTGGGAGGAGGAAGAGATGAAAGAAGCAGAAGCAGTCACCACCGTGACGGCAGTAGTAGCAGGGACAGCCACCCCCAAAGCAGACAAAAGTCCCTTCCTCACAAGCTTGACCCTGCGATCTTTCAAGGCCTGTGGGTTAAAACCTGTGCAAATAGAACAATCAGTTGACAGATGTGTGACCCCTAAACGTACCATGCACAGTGTGGGGCCATCTGCTGGGGACAACTTGTGGCCACACTCTGCACACTTCCTAAAGACAGGCTTATTCTGCTCAGCCATGCCTGAAAATAAAGCAGAAAGAAACTAACGGTTTTCAGAACCAATTACACACACACACACATACACACACGCATACACACACACACGCACACACACACACATTTATACCACACACACACACACACACACACACACACACACACACACACACACACACACACACACACACACACACACACACACACACACACACACACACACACACACACACACACACACTAAATATAGGAAAACTCTAACCAAACATTTTTTTTTTGAAGAGCAAATGAAGTAAACTACTCCAGATCCAATAATTCAGCTGGTGTCTCTCTGTTTGCCAACTCAGTAGGTAAAACTTGGAACTCACACTCCCTGTGGACATCACCATAGAATCCATTCTAAGTCAATTCAAGAAGAGTCTCAAATATTATTTTAAATTAAACTGGTTATGTCCTTGTTCTATGCCTGATAAGCTCTTTCCTATGATTGTGTGCGAACTACTTCACAACTCAGCTATGTGTAAACACTAGACTTTTACCTTCTGATATCTTAACTTTGTGAACTTGTACAACTTGATTATATAAATAATCTTAAAACTATGTTTATTATGAACCATGTTATTTCTTATTATTTGTACCTTGGAGCTTTTCTCCCTGGGCCTCTGCTTAAAATGGACTATCCCGGACAACAAATGTAAAATAAATGATAAGTAAAAGTGTTGGTTTGATTTTTGGGTATATTTGTGGGGGCAATATGAAGAAGTATGAATTCCCATGTAAATGTTGCTTTTTTGTAGCCTATCTTTTGTAGTTGAATTTTTAGTGAGTTCCACGATTAGTACACACATTTGCAGCTCCTAAATACATGTATTAGATCTGCTTCTTGTATCTTACAGTGTGGGCAGTTTGGTGAGTTAGAAGTGTTGAATTTATGGAGTACGGTAGGGCTATAGTAAGCACTGTTGTAAATCATGAGTTGTGTGTGTTAATTTTTTTAATGGTATTGCTTTAAAGGTTAATTCCATTGCATGGCTCATCTGTTGTTCAGTGATGGATGGGTTTGTTGTGAGCCAGTACTTCAAAAAGAGTAAATTGTTTTGATATTTAATTCCACTTATCATTTTGTATGTGTTGGATAACATTTTGTATTCTGGATAGCATTATTTCCCCATAAGGATTCACAGTTGTTTAGAAGTGCCATATTCAGTTTAGGAATTTGTAGGTATCTGGAACATAGTTCTTAGATTTGTCTCAGCATGACTGTGTATGATTTTGGCAAATTAAGTTGTGTTCTCAATTCTGTAATTGTATAATTATTATATGGGTAGAGATCCCGGATTCTCATGTCTTTTAGTAAAGGGTATTTATTGAGACGTATCGTGTTATTAACTTTTAGGTTTTGACTTTCATGTAGTGGTTTAAGGGTTTCTGTTGCTGTCTCGAGATTAATGGAAGTAAACAGATTTTGTACACTGGTGATAAAATGTTTTATAGGTCAGTGATCTTGTGGGCCAATATTTTGTTTTGTTTTAAGAAGAGGAGAGCTCTAGGGTTAAAATCTAGAGTTTTGATATAGTTATGTTATATCGTCAGCCATGTTGGAGACCATCTGTTGGGCGATGGGATATGTTCCACTATTTTTAGAATTCTGCTACAATTGACGATCATATAGTAAAGTTTAAAGTCCGGTAAGTTTCGGATAATTTTTGGTAGGATATTCCTGTTTTTTTTGGGTTCCCATATAAATTTAGCTAGTGAGATGTTTAATTGGTTGAAAATTTTGTTCTGTACTATTACTTGAGTGGACATAAATGCATATATTATTCTAGGCAGTATATTCATTTTGATTATGGACACATTGGACAGAAAGGGTAACTTGAGGTTTTTCCATCTGTTGCAATCTTGCTCTATATTTTGCCAGTTGTTCAGAATGTTGTCTTGATAGAAGTCCCTTTTGTTTTGAAAGAATGCGATTCCAAGGTATTTCATCGATTTGTTTTAACTTAATTGCGTTGAGAATGGTAATAATGTTATTAGTTTGTGTGGGCTTAAGGGAAATATGCTAGACTTGTTTAAGTTAAGTTTGTAGTTAGATATATTGGAGAATTGTTCAATCGCTTTTAGAAGTTTAGTTATGTCAGAGCTTGAGGTAGTGAAGTAAATATTTAGGTCGTTGGCGAAGGCTGTAAAGAAAATGTTAGTGTTATTAAAGATTCTAGGGGGGTTGTGGCATATGTTTTGTTTAATGTATAAGAAGAGCAGTTCTAGATAGAGATTAAACAGGAAGGGGGGCAGTGGGCATCCTTGTCTTGTCCCATTTGTAATCATGATTTTTTTCTGATAAGGTTCTGTTTATGAATAAATTTGTGTAGGGTTTACCATAAAGTATACTTTGATTATTTGAATAAATTTGTGTAGGGTTTATCATAAAGCATATTTTGATTATTTGAATAAATTTGTGTAGGGTTTACCATAAAGTATATTTTGATTATTTGAATAAATTTGTGTAGGGTTTACCATAAAGTATATTTTGATTATTTGAATAAATTTGTGTAGGGTTTACCATAAAGTATATTTTGATTATTTGAATAAATTTGTGTAGGGTTTACCATAAAGTATATTTTGATTATTTGAATAAATTTGTGTAGGGTTTACCATAAAGTATATTTTGATTATTTGAATAAATTTGTGTAGGGTTTACCATAAAGTATATTTTGATTATTTGAATAAATTTGTGTAGGGTTTACCATAAAGTATATTTTGATTATTTGAATAAATTTGTGTAGGGTTTACCATAAAGTATATTTTAATTATTTGAATAAATTTGTTTGGGATGTCAAAGTAGGGTAATACCTGGAGTAAGAATGTTAGATTCACTCTATCGAATGCTTTATGAGCATCTATTACCATTGTATATATGAAAGTTTTCTTTAGTTTTGCAAAGGTAAACAGGGCTCCCAGAGGTAAAGCATCGTCACTGGTCTGTCTATATGGGGTGAATCCGGATTGCTTTGGTGAAATGATATTGGCTATAATATTCTTAATTCTCTTCGCTAATACTGAGGTAAGTATCTTGGTGTCCAAGTTTAATAATGAGATTGGTCTGGAACTACTGGGGTCTTTGGGGTCTGCGTGTTCTTTCAGTATAAAGATGGTTTTGGACGCATTGAAGTGGATATCATTGACTTTTGTTATTTATTATATAGTTTAATATGTGGTGTAATATTTTTGCAGTTGGAGGTTTTGAGTGTGGCACGCCATTTGCATTAATATTTAGCAGTTCATTATCTGACCTGTTTTATACATGCAAGCCACCAGGTTATTAACAGCCTTTTTATGTTACTGTTAAATTCAATCAAGTTACAATCATTGTATGTGTAAGATGGATAGGATTCCTTTACTGCTTTGTGAGTTTTATAAAAGTAGTATGTCAGGATCATCATTTCGAATCTGCTTTTAGAGTAGCAGTTAATGTATTGGACTTTATTACAAGCTGCATTACGTGACATACTAATGCTTTAACAGTATTATTGTATTTTGATCATCATTTTATGTCCTTTTAGGAATAAGATTTGTTAATTGTGTTACAAACATTGCCTTAGTTCCAGTCTTATATCTTTTTAGACAATCAGAACTTTAGGTAGCCCATTATGCTTTGGTTTACTGAGTTTTACAGTAAGCTACCAATATACAGCATTTATAAATTGGGCATGATCAGTTTATGAATTTTTGATAAACAGTACCTTTTGTGTTGCCTTTGATGTCTTGAAATATGTATTTGTTCCTTTACAATGCTTATGTTTGCTGAATCCAAGTGTATTACGTCTTCAATGGCTAATACTTTGATTTTCTTCTTCGCAAAGTCTTGTCCTGCTTCCTGTATTGTAGTGGGTGATACCAACTCTGAGGGGGGAGGATTTTTGGGTGTAGAGTCCTGTGAAATGGTCCCTTTTAAGTAGGATGTGTGGGAAATAGGTAATGGAAATTTTTTATTCCTACTTAAGTTTTTTTTTTTTCCTAGTTTTCACTCCTTGTGAATGTTCACAGCAATTTAGAGGCCTAGGAAGCAAGGATTAGTTCTGTACTGATGACCCCCGACTAGAGGGAGTGAAGTGCAGGTGGCCATTCACTCGAGTGCTGTTTTCTTTTTTCATTTTGTTTCTAGTAAAGGTATTTCTTTGAATACAGCTTGGAAAGTTTCTTTAGCTTCTTTAGGATTAGCGACCATGTATTTTACATCTTTGGAGTAAAATATCAGTGAATTTGGGTATTTCATCTGGGAATTTCTTTTTTCTCTCTCAGGAATTTACAGTATGGTGACAGCTGTTGCCTTGCTTGTCTTATCTGGATGGGGAGATCCTGCGCAAAGAAGATCCGATTGTTGTTTCAGGTAAAGAATCAGTTTTTTTTTTTTTGCCTTGAGAAGAATTTTTGAGACATCTTGGTAGTTTAGCAGTTTAATATATACTGGTCTAGGTTTGTTTGATGTTTGCATTTCTCTTAATGCACGATGGGCTCTTTCTATGATTACTTGTGATTCTTCAGACTCTTCTAGTAGTATTTTTAGTTTTTGTTTGATTGTTGTAATTAGGTTGTTGTGTGTAATAGTTTCAGGAATTCCTTTGATAATTATGTTATTTCTTCGAGAGCATGCTTTCAGATCTATTATTTTGGATTTTATATCTTTAAGGTTAGAGTCAGTTTTTTGTTGTATAGTATCCATTTTTATTTCATTTTCCAGCATTTTAGAGTCAGATTTTTCAATTCTGGTCAAGATCTGATTGAAGGATTCTCCAAATGTCTTGAATTGTATAGAAAGGTCTTGCAGAGTTTGTTGTATGGGAAGTAGTGCAGTTTTGGTGTTGTCTAGGTTAGCTGGCTGGTCTGTTTTATTTTTATTGGATTTGTTGTATTTTCCTGTTGTTTTGTGGTCCTCTATCTTTTTGCTGTTGTGTTTTTTTCTGGTGAAGCTAGAGCCGAGTATTTATTTCATTTTTGTAGTTGAAGTTTCCATGTTGTTTTCTTCCTTCGACATTGTGCAGATTGGATGGTTTGTAGTTTTTCAGATTGTTTGCAGGGCCTTAGCACTGCATGGCATCAGCTCTATTTTAGATCTTGGGTAATCCTTTTAGACTTTCTGTTTTTTGCTTCTTTTTTATATTTATGTTATTGCTCTATATCTTAGTAGACCTTTGTATTATTTTTGATGTTTTGATCCTTCTGAGCTTTCTGGAAATGAGGTTTAATTCAGGGTTTTTGAGAGAGCGAGGAGTAGCAGTGTCTACAGAACTACAGCCATCTTGAATTCCCAAGATGGTCTCATTTCAACCACAGCCCAGGAGTTAAAAAACAACCTATTCAGTATATAACACTATAGGAAACAGCTACAAAGTAGCCATGGAGCTTTGAAAATAAAAATATCTACAGTACTAGAAACTCATGCAGAGAATATTAAAAATGCATTTTAAGTATCAATTTACAGAATAAAGATTTAGAGCACCAAAACATGAAACATCTGCACAATATATACACATTTACAAGAAGAGAACATGGAATGTGTTAAATGTTATAGAATGATACAGGAAACTTTTATACTTTCTAGTTAACCTTGTTCCCACTATACTGTAATAAAGTCAATTAGTAATGGAGTAGAAAATGTGAGAAATATAAATATAGAAAGTTGCTGAATGAGGCTGCTGTGGGGAAATTTTAAATGGGTTAGTTTAAGTGGATGTTTGAAGCAAGTGCAGGAGGTTCTAGTTTATGAAATGTAATAGCTCTCCAATGCCTTCTGTGCTAGGCCAGTCTAAAAATGAAAAAGGTAAACAGACTTTTTTTCCAAATATAATCCAGTTTAATCTTGACATTCAGTCTCTGTAGTTCATTTTACTACCAGAGACCCCCCATCGCTATTCCTTTCCAGTTCCAAAGGCACACAGACTGAAATGGTTACTCTAGACTGTCCATCTGCCTTTCCCTGGTCTTTGTGGCCTGGATCATTGCTGCAAAGGGTATACTATGGACCGACAAATAAACAAGTAGATAATGATCTAAAAACACCATTAGCACAGCATTTTCACATGACACTCATAAGTCAGGAAAACAAAATCACTTCCTCATATGTGACCCCACTTACCCATTGAAACTAAGGATTCATAGTTTTCTACCATCACTTCCCTGTGAAGCTGCTTGTCTTCTTTTCTTAACATCTTCCATTCCTCTTCTGAGAAAGTAACAGCAACATCCTCAAATGTTTCTGGTGCCTGCAAAGGACATACAATATGTTTCATCCCTCCTTTACTGCATGGAACACTGTATGTGCAGTTTTCAACGTAAACAATTAAAACATGTTAATACTGTTAATGTGTGATGACTGGCCATAAACCAACACTCTGACATATGTCTCACAGATACCAGACAACACTGATAAAAGTAATGTCATGATGGAGCAGTAAAAAATGCAAGTAATTCCCTGACAGGCAAAGCAACAGCAATCACAAAATGTCATCCCTAATATAACAAACAGCATTGTATAACGGTACAGGTGTCAGTGAATTAGACGTCATGCGTTCAGTTTATAAAGGTTCTTTATACTTACTTAGTAGTGTAATTATAATGCTGCAAGGAAAAAAATGGTTTCCCATTTCAATCCAGTGAGAAAATGTCTGACGTCATTCTATTAGCTTTGATGAGTATTAACAGCAGGATTGGTAAATCTCTCAAATCTGAAATCAAAAGGAAAATAAACATGGCAGTACAGTAGTGTGGAGCAAACTAGACTGGAGAAATCTATTAAATGAATAATGTAAAAAGCAAGATTAACACCACCGAAAGGAGGTAGAATGATATGGGTAATAAAAGTGCTGAGTATCTGCACCAGGAATTGTAAATTCTCTTGTTGGTTGCTCTGCAATGAATAGCAAAAAAGAAGCAAGAATACAGGAGTCTAAGGGAAGCTGACTAGAATAAAGGGTAATGCAGTAATATACCATCATTACATAAAGGGTAATGCAGTAATGTACCATCATTACACAATGTGCAATGCAGTAATGTACCATCATTACACAATGGGCAATGCAGCAGTGTACCATCATTACACAATGGGCAATGCAGCAGTGTACCATCATTACACAAAAGGCAATGCAGTAATGTACCATCATTACACAAAAGGCAATGCAGTAATGTACCATCATTACACAATGGGCAATGCAGTAATGTACCATCATTACACAATGGGCAATGCAGTAATGTACCATCATTACACAATGGGCAATGCAGTAATGTACCATCTTTACACAATGGGCAATGCAGTAATGTACCATCATTACACAATGGGCAATGCAGTAATGTATCATCATTACACAATGGGCAGTGCAGTAATGTACCATTATTACACAACGGGCAATGCAGTAATGTACCATCATTACACAATGGGCAATGCATCAAAATACCATCATTACACAATGGGCAATGCAGCAGTGTGCCATCATTACACAATGGGCACTGCAGCAATATACCATCATTACACAAAAGGCAATGCAGTAATGTACCATCATTACACAATGGGCAATGCAGCAATGTACCATCATTACACAAAAGGCAATGCAGTAATGTACCATCATTACACAATGGGCAATGCAGTAATGTACCATCGTTACACAATGGGAAATGCAGTAATGTATCATCATTACACAATGGGCAATGCAGTAATGTACAATCATTACATAATGGGCAATGCACCATTATTACACAATGGACAATGCAGTAATGCACCATCATTACACAATGGGCATAATGCAGCAATGTACCATCATTACACAAAAGGCAATGCTGTAATGTTCCATCATTACACAATTGAAATGCAGTAATGTACCATCATTACACAATGGGCAATGCAGTAATGTTCCATCATTACATAAAGGGCAATGTGAAGAGTTGGTTAGAGTTAGAGTTGCTGGCGCTATGTCAGACTCCAAGCCGGTCACAAGTGGTGTCCCACAGGGCTCGGTCATTGGCCCCCTATTGTTCGGCATCTACTTCTCGGAAGTACAGGCCAACATGGGAGGACTTTGGCTGACAAAGTTTGCAGATGACTGCAAACTGGGCGCCATAGTGGAAAGTGCATCGGACACGGATATCCTTCAGAAGGGACTCACAGAAATAGATAGCTGGTGCCAGAGCCATGGCCTGAAGTTAAACGCCAAAAAATGTATAGTCATACCCTTCGGGAAAAACAAGGTAACCCCAAGCTACCATATAGGCGGCAATCCACTAAGCACAGAAGAGGTTATCAGGGACCTGGGGACCCAGGTTGACAGTGGCCTTTCTTTTGACACTCACGTTGCTAAAGTGGTTAGAAAGACCTTCTACACTGCCCACCTGATCATGAAGGGATTCACATCCAGATCTAGTGAGGTCATTGTTCCCCTGTACTCTTCACTTATCAGACCAATGATCGAGTACAATGCCCCATTCGGGATGTATCTCACCCGACATCTGCAGCAATTGGAGTGTCCCCAAAAGTTCCTCACCAAGGATAAAGGGACTCCAAAATCTGTCATATGCTGCCAGATTGAAGAAACTCCAGCTCTATTCAGTCGCATACCGTCTGCTCAGAGGTGACATGTGCCTGACATACAAGGCCATGTCCAACCAGGAATTAATGGACATGCTCCACCTCAAAAAATCCAAATCCACCAAAACCACTAGAGCAAGCGACTTAAACCTTAGCACGGATATAAATAGGACGTGCTGGAGGGATAGATTTATAACTCAGAGACTCCCTATGCTGTGGAATAAAATCCCAGTCCATGTGAGGCAGAGCACCTCGCTGGCTCTGTTCAAGAGAAATCTTGACCTGTGGATGGGAGATCGTAGGTTTACCCTGGGAATCATCTCTGTGTCACTGCTGGACAGAGGCACAACAAACTAATGGGCACAGTATTTTTTCATATAAGGGGTGGCGTAAGCCACAAAACTTTGGGCTAGGCTTATAAATGCCTTAGGGCAGATAGCCTAGTATAAACCTATGAACCTATGTAGTAATGTACCATCATTACACAATGGGCAATGCAGTAATGTACCATCATTGCACAATGGGCAATGCAGTAATGTACCATCATTACACAAAGGGCAATGCAGTAATGTACCATCATTACACAAAGGGCAATGCAGTAATGTACCATCATTACACAAAAGGCAATGCAGTAATGTACCATCATTACACAAAAGGCAATGCAGTAATGTACCATCATTACACAATGGGCAATGCAGTAATGTACCATCATTACACAATGGGTAATGCAGTAATGTACCATCATTACACAATGGGCCAATGCAGTAATTTACCATTATTACACAATGGGCAATGCAGTAATGTACCATCATTACACAATGGACAATGCAGCAATGTACCACCATCACACAATGGGCAATGCAGTAATGTACCATCATTACACAATTGGCAATGCAGCAATGTACCATCACTACACAATGGGCAATGCAGCAATGTTCCATCATTACACAAAAGGCAATGCAGTAATGTTCCATCATTACATAATTGAAATGCAGTAATGTACCATCATTACACAATGGGCAACACAGTAATGTACCATCATTACATAAAGAGCAATGCATGTACCATCATTACACAATGGGCAATTCAGTAATGTACCATCATTACACAATGGGCAATGCAGTAAAGTACCATCATTACACAATGGGCAATGCAGCAATGTACCATCATTACACAAAAGGCAATGCAGTAATGTACCATCATTACACAATGGGCAGTGCAGCAATGTACCATCATTACAGAAAGGGCAATGCAGTAATATACCATCATTACACAAAGGGCAATGCAGTAATGTACCACCATTACACAATGGGCAATGCAGTAATGTACCACCATTACACAATGGGCAATGCAGTAATGTACCATCATTAATGGGCAATGCAGCAATGTACCATCACTACACAATGGGCAATGCAGCAATGTTCCATCACTACACAAAAGGCAATGCAGTAATGTACCATCATTACACAAAAGGGTAATGCAGCAATGCACCATCACTACACAATGGGCAATGCAGCAATGTACCATCATTTTACAATGGGCAATGCAGCAATGTCCCACCATCATTACACAATGGCAGTGTGAAGAGGGAGAGTGGGATGTGGAAAGAAACCAACTTACAGGGTGATGCACCACTGTTATGCAATGGGGGGGAGAGATTGATATTTATACAGATGACTAACCTACAAGGTACCGGTCTGATGAGGTGCACTGACAATGTTAGAAGTAAGACCTGGAAAAGGAAAGATGATGAGTGCAGGGCAATGATCTTATGCTATGTATTGGCAATTGTCGAAATCAACTGAGATGAGAAAAAAGAGTTAAACTACAGAGCAGAGGTTGATGTACCAGTGGTGGGAGCAACACAAAAGTAATGAGAACAGTGGACTGAGGTAGAGGTCAATGATATCATAAAATTCACCAACAGAGTGAGAAGTACATGTCATGGGACAAGACGACTCAGGTACAGGCCACTGAGACAATGTAATGCAAAGGAAGGGGGATTGAACTTAGGGAAATGAGATCAGCAGGCTACGCTCCAGGTTACTGAACCATGTCACACACCATCAGGCAGGTCATAAGTGGGTTCAGGACCCGGCCTACTCCAATCTATACTAGGGACTCATGCTAATGATGGGACGGGTATTATTGCCCCAAGTGGACAGTGTGCACTTCACATACATCTGTTACTGGCCAGTCAGTGTCCATTTATTCAACCTGGATTACCTGGGACAGCTCTGTTGAGCAGAAGTTGGACATAAAAACCAATCAACCTGACAAACGTGAAATAAGGATACATGTTCATTAACAGGATACAGCCTGGAAGTGGATGACATAATGGTAAGGAGGAGACTGGACATCTTGTTTATCCAGGAGACAAATTTGGAGGGCAGTGCAGCAAAGCCACTTCACTTAGGATCCACAATGTACTACTCAGGAGAACAACAGACTAGAAATAGTGGAGGAATTGTGTTGAGGGACAGTCTTCTGAAGACAGCGAGGGATATCATAAGGGGTCTATATTAGTCTGGTGAACATTAACTCCAGCGAACAGCCGTTCATCGAACATAAATCAGCGGATGGCCATTCATTGAATATTCACATCAACGAACATTTTTCACAGGACAGTGAAGTAATTGGCTAACATTAGGAAAGTTGCCCTTTTCCCCACTGTAGTGTGATGTCAGTTGGTATATACAAGTAGGTGGCGTGTGAGGGGTGTAGCCCCCCACCTTGCTGGCTTTGATATACTATGGCATGTGTGACGGCCAGTATGTTGGCCAAATAATTCACTGCCCTGTGAAAAATGTTCACTGATGTGAATGTTCGATGAACATCCATTCCCTGATTTATGTTTGATGAATGGCGTTTCACTGCAGTTAATTTTTGATTAACTAATATAGACCCTGTCATAAGAATTAGTCATAAGACTCATGGCAATCAAACTTCAGTGTAAAGACAGGGCAGCATTTATCATCTCAGCCTACATCCCAAAAGAGGGTTGTGATGGTGAGGAAAAGAATGCATTCAGGCAGCAATTGCAGGCCCTACTAGATAAAGCAGAGCAAGAAAATTTGGTGTGGATACTGGAGGATCTGAATGCTCATAGTGCCACAGAGAACAGGATATGAGGACTGCTTGGGTCCACATGAGTGAGGCAACAGGAATAAAGAAGGAAGGTCAGTTCTAGACTTCTGTCTGGCAAATGGTGTGATGGTGGTCAACACATGGTTCAGCAAGTCAGACAGTCACAAAATCACAAAAATGAATGGCCAACATGCAACTCAAGGTAGACTTCGTCCTAGTAAGGAGAGGGCACAACAGTGGAACCAGAGACTGCAAAGTCATCCCCACTGAATCAGTCGGCCCACAGTATAAACTACCAGTAGCTCCAATCAACTGCAAGCAGTGATCAATGGAGGCTCTAAGGTCAACAGAGACTAGGCTGAAGACCTGAAAGTTGCCTGTAGTAAAAGTAAAACAATTCTAGGAAATACTTGGGCTCTAGCACCGCAGAAAGAGGGAACAGTTGATGTAAAAGAAGAATGGCAGCATCTCAAAACATCATGTGTGAAGACTACAGAGCAGATATGTGACTGAGCCAGGAATGGAAATAAGGTACATAAGAAAAGTCCAGGAGAAGGGCAGGAGGAAATGGGATATAGAAAGGATGGACCAGGCTAAGAAGGAATACTAGCTGGCTAACAAAGAGGCTAAGACAGAAGTCGCAGTAGCATAGGACAAGGCAGTAGTGGATTATAACTGGGCAAAATGGGCAGTTTTCCAGCTCGAGGGTGACTCATATCTAGCCCAACATCAATGAAATTTTCCTATCTTACATATCAATCACTTTGTTTGCTTACTTCAAAAAAAAAAAAAAAAAGTTACATTTTTAGGGGTTGTTATAATGGTTAAAATGTTTAAACTCTCAGACACAAGATAGTGTTTTTTGATTCTCACCTTTGGGAGGGAAATTGGCTAGTCTTAGAATAGTCCACAAAAAAACATACAGGCCAGCACTCATAGGCATAAGGTGCCTGAAAATAAGAATATTTTAATAAAACATATACAGGCAAAACAGACTGGTTTCGGCCCAAAAGTTATTAAGCCTTCATCAATGTAAAAGTGTACGCAACAAAGACAAGCCTATTATGCATAAGAATAATCACATGATCCAACAAAAGCTCCCTCTAATTGGTTGGCTATAAATGCTCATTAAGACCCGGGGAAAATAATCCCCCCAGCTTGATAATCCACTTTTTTTCTTTCTTATTCAACATATGCCAATCAATTTTATTACCCCGGTCCCCACTTATCCTGACAATAATGGTAAACCTGAAAGATACTGTAGAATGGTTCAAGGAATGTTTATATAGTGCATTACTGGTTTTTTTTTTTTTCATCACTCATTCAAATAGAATGAAATAATTCCCCCAGCTTGATAATCCACTTTTTTCTTTCTTATTCAACATATGCCAACCAATTTTCTTACCCCGGTCCCCACTTATCCTGACAATAATGGTAAACCTGAAAGATGCTGTAGAATGGGTCAAGGAATGCTTATATAGCACATTACTGTTTTTTTTCACTCTAATATCACTGAGGTGCTCAGATATCCTTATCCTTGCTGGCTGGGAAGTATGTCCTATGTAAAAAGCTGAACATGTACAAGTAGCTAGGTAAATAACCCAATTGGTTCCACAGTTGGCCAGAAACCTGATGTCAAAAACCATCCTAGTATTCTTGCTGGTGAACTACTTGGACTTGACCACCCTGGAACAATGAACACATGGATAACACCCCTGTAGCAGATCCCCAGTTAGAGTAGTTTGTGCTGGTGCCCGCAAAATTAGCCCGTTTATAATGATTAAAATAAGATCCCATGGTTTTACCCCTATGGTAAGAAAACTGGCATTTATCATTTAGAAAACCTGATAGTCTTATCATCCGCTAGCAATATGTTCCAATGTTTGTTGACAATGTCTAACAAAACACTGGTATTGCATCCATAGGTAGTAATTAATCTAAGTTCAGATGGTCCTGGTTGCTGTTTGTCCCTATATACCAGAAGGTCATTCCTATTCATAGAAGATGCAAAATTGCTAGCTGATAGTATTGTGCCTGTTTTATAACCCGGGATTTGAATCTATTAATAAGGTCCAATTTATAATCATCATATTTCTCAGGATGTGTGCAAATGCTTCTTATACGCAAAAACTGTGATTTTGGGATATTGCGTGTAACATGGGGTGGGTGAAAGCTGGAGGCGTGTAATAATGAGTTATATTGTGGGTACTTATGAAAGACTTGGGTATCCAGAGTATGATCCAAATTCCGTGTGATGAGAACATCCAAGAAAGTGATTTGATGAAGGTTGTAATTAACAGTAAACTGGATCCCCCACTTAATCCTATTGATGTATTCCATAAATTCACACAAATATCCCTCATCAGCTTTCCAAACCATCCAGCAATCATCGAGGTAGCATCTCCACATATCAATTTCCCCAAGATATAGGTTGTGAGTTACATCATATATCAACTGCTCTTCCACATAGGCCATAAATAGGTCAGCATATATGGGGGCAAAAGATGCCCCCCTAGACGTACCCTGTACCTGCCAAAAACATTTCTCATGATAATAAAAGGCGTTCTTAGTAAGTACATGTTCAGCAAGGCCAATAAGAAATGTATTAAAGTCTGGTGGATAGAGCTCGGCTTGATAAAGCCAATGTTCAAGGGCCAACAAACCCGCCCCATGGGGAATATTTGTCTAAAGAGACTCTACATCAAGAGTGCATAGCAGTCACCCCGGCAGAAGTTGGATGTCCAAAACTAACCGTAAGAATTGAGTTGTAACTTGAATACAAGATCTAACATATTTTAAAAGTGGCCGAAGATGTAAACTCAAAAACTGTGACAATGGTTCAGTGACCGATCCACGCCCAGATATAATTGGTCTACCCGGGGGGGTCACGTACATTTTTATGAATCTTTGGTAGTAAATATAGATATTGATGCCATGGGTCAGGGACAGTAAGATGGTACAAAGTAGACTGGGGAATAATCCCTTCATCCTTGGCTAACAAAAGATGGTGATCAATTTCTTGTTTAAATTTCGGACCAGGGTCCAGAGGCATGTATATGTTGTACCGGCCATTGTTCAATTGTCTGTGAGCCTCGGCATCATATTTGCACCAATCCATGACTACTATTGCACCCGCTTTATCAGCTGGTAAAATGACTAGATCCTCATTATGTTGTAAGTCACAAATAATTTGTTGTTCAATCCTTGAGAGGTTATGTGGCTTAATCTGGAACTTCCGGGACTGGAAGTGTAGATCTTTGAGAACCATGTGTTGAAACAAATGAACTGAATGATGCATAGGTGGCATAATTGTGGACTTATGAAATCTGAAGATATCAGAATCAAGAGTGTTAGAACCAGAATCAATATATAACCTGAGATTAAGTAGGCGACAAAAATCTATAACATCTTGTGCTAATGAATCCTCCGAGACAAAAAATGCCAGGGTAAAATTAAGTCCTTTATTTAAAAGCTGCATTTCAGCTTCTGTTAAAGATGTTGATGAAATGTTCAAAACATTGCTACAAGTGTTTACTTGTGTCATTACTTTCAGTAAGGTTTCTACACTGTTTATTCCCATGATGCTTTCTCCCTCCCCTCCACACCCTGCCCCTAAAGGGGCATCAGAATTCCTGCATTTTGGGGATGGAGGCACTACAGTGTATGATGTCTCAGAATCTGTCATGGAGGACGAGTCATCTGCTGAGGTCCTGCTCAACAAGCTGGGAGTCCTTTTCAAAATGGACCTAGGTCTCTTTCTTTTCGAAGATTTTTTACCGACATTAATGAATTTAACATTTTTATTGGGACCAAAAGGTTTTCCCTGTTCATAATCATCCCTGTCCTGTTGAAATTTTTTAATTTTCCTATTTTTCAGTTGCTCTTCCAAAGTTAGTAACTCTTGACTGAGCAAATTTAAGTAATTAGTATAGCAGGCCTGCCCTTCAAATTGACGGGTTTCTTCACACAAAGAGGCTACCTCTGTGATATTTGAGTCTATCAGTCGGTCATAATGAGCAACAAGGGTGTCCACAAAACCCATAGATGCCTTTTGTTGAATCTGGGCCCATTGTTCTAATATTTCATCATCCGGATGAGATACAAAGGACTGGATGCAGACCCTTAGGCCCCTGGGGGAAATACCCTTAGTTTGGTACACTTTAAATAATCTTAGGTGCCAAACATTAGTTCATAAACTCCTCATACTCTTTGTTAACTGTTCAAAGGTTTTTGAACAAGCATGATGAGGGTCAAACCTATCCCCCATGTTACTCTGGTTCCCTACAGGTCCAAAGCCAAAAATCCCCAAGTCATTCCTAAATGCAGACAGCCCTTTATCAAAAAAGTAAGATCCATAATAAAATATTATATTGGTATATCAATATATATTTCGGAACAAGTTGCACCAACTGGCTCAATATTAATACCCCCTGCTAATAACTAGAAATTGGAGCAAAAATACCCCAATATCAGATCTAATAAAAGGTTGACTCGACCCATCAATGAAAGTATAAGAAAGTAGGCAGGCACATGTAAATATCACCCCAAGTGAACTCTCATTTGTAAAAATCTCTGTTTAGTTTACTGCCAACCAAACTCATAAATCGGGGCTACATTCAGACTTGATCAACCCTAAATGAATGCATAAATAACATGCACAATTTGGGGGGCAATAATAGCCAATGCGTCATTAATAAATACCAATGATGAAGCACTACAAAATAAGAATTCCAAATTTGCAAGGAATCCCCTATATGCCAGGCTAGGAAAAGCTATATAAATGATTCTGTTAGTAAACCAAACTTGGGTGAACCAATATAGCCACTGCATATCAAAAGAGAGAACTGTACTTCATCCAAAAGTGAAGCATTCAAATATGCGCAACTCTACCTCCCCCAAAAACAAAAACGTGTGCTCTAAAAGTCATGTGGAATGGTCTGAATAACCCCACAAAACCAATCGGAATAAGGTTTAGCATGGAAACCAAACACCACAAACAAAAGAAACTAATATGTAAGTAATATAACATGCCAGCCCACATTCAAAGTGAACATCGTGGGTCCCCCTTTAACAAATCTAAATAATGTTTGTTGGTCATAACTTGTCCCATGGATAGACACAAAATATTGAGTCTGTCTGCATATAAACACAATCCCGTTTTGTGCAATAATAGGAAAATGCCAATATAATCCAGAGAGAGAGGGTATCGTACATACAGAAATGCACATATATCAAAATACCATTAACCAAATAAGAAAGATGCTGACAAAATGTTGTCAAAATCCGGCTAATAGACCTTCCTACAGATTAGCCAATACGCAAGATCTAAGTCGCTAATATACAAAAGTGATTACTGCCCTGAGGCAACCAATATAAACCTACTCAGTAATGAAAATAATTGGGAAAACATTCAAAATCATCAAGATATTAATTCACATTAAGAACCCATTAAAACATTATTATAGGCCATCATCCCACTCAGTCTTAACAATTGTTATAACACGCCGTATAACCAAAAAAGTCAGAATACACAACCATTAAATATGAAGTCATGAATATAACAAATTAGACACATATATCCTGCAATGTAGTTTGAAAATGGTATTGTCCAGAATGATGTCCCCAGAAGCAAAACCCAGTAATGCACTATATAAACATTCCTTGACCCACTCTACAGCATCTTTCAGGTTTGCCATTACTGACAGAATAAGTGGGGTCCGGGCTAATAAAACTGGTTGATAGGATATGTTGAATAAGAAAGAAAAAAAGTGGAAATGAGTCTTTCATTGTTAATCTTAGAATAGCCCATTGAGGAGCTAGCCTAGTAATTAGCTATGAATTTACAGAAAGTGGATTTGGCACAATGGTTAAGGTCTTTACCCCACAGACAAAAGGTACAATGTTTGATTCTGACCACGGGTTATTGGCTAAACTTAAAACGACGCTTCAGGGTAGTTAGCCAGTTATTCTTATATGAAAATGTGATAGGCTCGGCAAGTACTTCCTACATGTATGCCAGTGACTGCCTACCATTCACAGAAGTGCAGAAAAGCCTGGTGCCACTCCTTTATTTATTTACATTTAAATAAAACTAAGCAAATGAAATAAATAAGCAGACCCTGGTGATCCTCTGCAAAGCAGCATGCATAACCAGACCCTAGTGATTGCCTGCAAAGCAGCATGCATAACCAGACCCTAGTGATTGCAAAGCAGCATGCATAACAAACAGTAAATAACCCATTGTTTGTGCTGCTTCTTAGATCGTTACATCTGTAAAGTTTTTTGTAATCTTCTGTAAGGAGAAGGACAGAGACAATGTTTACAAATTCCCGCTCCTACCACTCACTAAATAATATAAACAGGTAGTAGATGTATCAAATGCTTTTCAGCTCTCAAGTGCGCCTCACTGTTGGAAAAGTTCAGAATCAGAAGTACAGCAGCTGTCAGCAAAGTCTTTATTTACTGTTCCACACTGATCAGCCAAAAGTTGTGATTTCTCTTCTGTCATTGGCTAAGTTTGGCTCACAAAGCCAGCCAATTACAGAGTGGCATCATGGAGTCAACATCAGTCAGATGAAGTCCTGATAGCTGTAGAGTTTTTGTGCCAATGCAGGGGACTTTGTTCTGACTGTATTACTTTACTGCAATAAGTCATGGAACAGCAAAACAAATAGAATGGATTGATGTTATCATTCGGTAATCATTGGGAGTAACAGAACTCTAATGATTTATAGTCCAGCAGTGCTGCTAATGCTGTACTGGCAGCTGGTCTGTATGTGCAACCAAACTATGTGCAGTAAAGTACACAATCACCTGCTATTTAGTGACTGCCTGCCTCAACAATTTGCCAGAAAACCTCAGATTTTAAAAAGAAGAGTCCAAAATATAAGGCAAAAATTGTTAACATTCTGACAAATTTTGGACAGTTGAAAGACGGGACTGATGCTTGCAGAAAAGACTGTAATGTGTGCTTTCTTGTGGTAACATGGGGTCCGTCTTAATCAGATATTTTTTTTATATCTCATCTCACTGCTATCGGTAGAATAGGTCGTGCAGCCAGTGTAACTCTTACTCCCTGCAAACAGCGTTTCGACACAATAAATCTTTTCTGACTGTCCTTCGTTTCGCAGTCTTTATTCCTTTATTCTTTACTCACTGACATTAATAAAGATCCTTTTCTTTTGCTGTCCTTCCATTCTAGCAAAGAAACCCTCCTTCACACTTTTCTTTACAACATGTTCATGTTCTTTATGATTCGGGTTTGTTTTGTGTGCAATATAATTAATAGTATTACACAACATAAAATGTCAGTATATTGTCCTAGTTTTTTCTGTGTCAACCCACTAACATTCTAAACTAATAATTTAAAATATGCCATAATGAAACTTCTGTATTATCCTCATGAACTTATATCCTTTGCCTTCCTGTTACAAATCGATCCTTTATAGTCTGTTACCACATTTTTGTTACACGTTATATATCTTTACAAAATAATATCCAGCTAAAACTTGACTTCTTATTATAACACACAGTTCTCTCCCTAAACAAGTAGTACAAGGCTTATACATTATATACATGTTTTCTTAAGGAAAATGTGTTGATGCTCTGTGCAAGCAACAGTGTAATTCTTCTTCCAGTCTTCGCTAATCAAACTCGAATCCTAATTTACTCTTTGGGCTGAAGAACAGCTGCTATGAATCACTGATCTGTTTGTTTCACTTGCTTGTGGCATTTTATTTCTGAAGCTGACCGTCCAGTCTTGTACTAAGAGATAGCCAGGCTATCTACTTTCTTTAACTGTGTATATTCATTTCTACAGTCTACAGTTTGTTCTTTCATGCAGCTGGTGCACCTTTTAACATATCTCCTTTAACTTTCATTACATATTTCAAAAGCTATAGGTACCTTTAAAAGGACAAGTCCACCTATCTAGACACATGAACTCCAGCCTCTTGCAATCGAGCCCAGCTTATGAAGGAAGGCAATTTCAACAGCATCCCCGCAGCACTGGAGACGGATTAGTTGGGAGGGTGAGAATCTCCCAATAGGAAGCTTGGTAACAAATACGGCCTTATGAAATTAAATAATTGGCTTCTAATTGGTGCTTATTGATTTCAATTATTTTAAAATAACTTCCAGTATGCATCTTTTGCATTTTGAAATGTTACCAAACATTCTCGCCCATGCATAAATTTCTCAGCATTTAAAAAACCTCCCTCAGTGTTTCAAATGCATCACTTTTGTGAATCTTACTATCTAGCCAACTTTCAGTAAAGATACTTGTCTCTTTAAAGGAAAACTGTACCTTAGAACTAAAAAATCTATTTTTCACTGTCTTTTTTCTGAGCTATTTTAACACCTAAAAATCAACCTGACTGCTTCTTATAGAATTATAATATGTTTTCAGCAAAATGGTTGCCAATGGGACTTAACATATCAATACAATATTGTTTTTCTTCAATCCTTTCTCTTTCCCATAATCCATTTCAAGTCTTCGTTATATGGTTTATACCCATGCCAACGGCATACAATGTCATCAGTGTCAGTCACTGTCATCTTATATCTTATAAACTTCAGTTTACGCCCTCTCCACTTAACAAAAACTAAATAAAGAAATAAAACATTTTATTCAGCTGCTTTTACTACAGTTGTGTTCTTCCTACTTTATTACCTTATTTTGCTTTGCTGTTTGCTCTTATGTGTTCAAGTGCTTTTATTCTGCTGCATTTATTACTTGCTGGTTAGTTGCCCGGTCGATATACATATATTGAGACAGTGTAGCAACTGCCTAATGTTCACTGCCACTCCTCTTCTCCTTCTACTTACGAGAAATGCATGTACATCAGTAACCTGGATTCCATGCTCTCTCGTGCCTCACTCAGTACCCCTGACAAAGAGGAGATTGCCAGCACAAACACCACACCACCCACATCACATTGTGAAGTACAGCATACACCCACCTCTACAGAAGTCCTCAATAAAAACTTACATAAACAGCAGAGACCTCCAAAACATAGTCACACACATTCCACACACAACACCAAACACATCACAGACAGCAGACAACACACCAGTGTCTTATAAACACAGCCCATAAGACATAACAATAAACCAACACAGCCCATAAGGCATAACAATAAAACAAACATACTGGTCATTGGCAACTCAATTGTGAGACTCACAGATGTCCCTCTCACCAGGCTCGACAAGGAGAAGATCACAATCAGTTGTCTGTCAGGTGCTAGAATCTGCCACATCACACACGCACTAAAGTCTCTCCACAACACAAGTATGACTCTGTCATTGTCCATGTTGGTGTGAATGACTTCAGGCGTAACTCCCTGGACTATATGAAGAGGACATGATTGAACTCTCAGAGTATGTGTCCCCAGCAGGTATGGCGCTAGCCCTAACCAGCATCCTACCTTCACCAAGAATGATACCCCAACAAAAAATAATTGACTTCAACAATTGGCTTAGTTTCTGGTGTTATTCAAAGGCGATCCAGTATCTGTCTGCCTAGGATGACATGGTTGACGGGCCTTGATGGTTTGCCAGAGATGGTCTCCACCTGTCACCCCTGGGATTCTGGGTCCTGGCCAAGGCTCTTTCCTTGCCCATTGCGCCTTTTTTAGGCAATGTCCAAAAGACAAATCTTCCAACATAAAAGATCTGTCAAAAAACAAACTAAAGGTCATGCTAGTTAATGCTAGGAGCCTTAACCTGAAAATGGCTCACTGGAGGCTCTCCTCGCACTGGAAGATACTGACGTCTGTGTGGTCATGGACACTTGTTTCAAGGCAGTGGAGAGCACCCCTGCCTTACCAGGCTATACCTCATTCCACACATTCTGACCCCAAAATAAGGTCAGGAAGACTAAATTTGGTGGAGCTTCTCTCTTCATTAGAGACAAGCACACCTCCAGACTGGTTTTCCAGCATGACCCACTGGAACTACTCCAGGTGCAACTGAAAGTTGGCAAGACACCCTTCCCAGTTATAGCCAGCTATAGACCTTCCATCCATGACCCAGGACACCCACTCCTCCTACCTGGACCTACTTGACTTCCATCAAGATACTCCCTAACACCCTGATCCTTGGTGACTTCAACTACCTGCACTAATGCACTCACCCAATGATTCCTTGACTTTATCAGTTCTAACCCATTAGACTAGCTTGTCTCATCCCCACAAGGGGAGATAACATTCTGGACTTGGTTGTCACCAACATGGGCGGCCACTGCAGCACTCCCATAGTACATTCTTCCCTGGTGAGATCAGATATCGGTCTGTCTCATTCAAAGTTTCTATCCCACCAATCCCCCCCAAGCCATAACCAGGCTAAAAAACGTCTCAAAAGTTTACTACAACCTCCTAAGGGAGTGTATCAGTAGCTTCACATCACTGCCCCTCTCAGAAGATGCAAACAACTATGCTGAACAGTACACCAATGCAGTACACAAGCACATGTACAACTGAATGTAATCAGACATACCCTACAGAACTAAAACCTGCTCCTCAAGGAAACACAAACCGGTCTAGTGGACATCCAACAAGTTCCAAATTGGAAAAATTCCTTCCTTAGCCTCAACAAGCAAATTAGATTACTAATGAAAACCTTCAAAGTCAATTATGAATCAAAACTAGCCTCTGAAATAAAGGGAAACCGTAAAGCCTTCTTCAGTTACATCAGGAACCTCCATGGCAAAGCCTAAGCTTGTTCCAAATTAGTACTGAACAGTTCCACTTACACCGATCCTGTTGATTTCGCCAACCTGCCATACAGGTTCAGCAGTATCTTCACCCCCCCCCCCCGTCTCACAAAAAGCCCATTCGACATCTCCGATACTTTTCCTGCACCTCACATCTCCATACATCAAGTGTTAAAGGCCATATCCAAGACAAAGAACACAGCTGCCATGGGACCTGATCGTTTCCCAGGCTGTATTCAGCACCATCTCCAGCAAGAACTGGCTTCACCACTGAGCACCCTATTCAACCACAGCCTAAGTATAGGCTTCATTCCAGCAGAGTGGAGGACTGCAATCGTCATCCCCTTGCACAATGGTGGTGCCACTACTGACCCTGGAAATTATTTCCCCATTAGCTTGACAAGTCTGATCTGTAAAGCCATGGAGTATATTATTATGGATCTCATAAACAAGGACATAGGCACTCTCTAAGCACTTGACCCCACCCAGTTCAGATTCATCAAGGACAGATCTTGCCACCTGACTGACTTCTTTGAGACTGTCACCAAGGCTCTGGATGAGGGAAAGTCAGTACATACAGCTTACCCTTTAACACAATCCTCCACTCCGGCATCGTCAAAAAGTGAACACCACTTGGCATAAATCCCTATCGCATCAGGTGGATAGTCCACTGTCTCACAGATAGGATCCACAGGGTCAAAACAAGGGCCTCCAACTGAGAGAGCAGACCCGTCACTAGTGGCATTCTCCAAGGATCTGTACTGGGACCCCTACTGTTTGGCATCTATTTCTCAGAAGTCCAGGCAAAGACAAAAGGCCTGTGGCTGACCAAGTTTGCGGATAACTGTAAGTTGGGTGGTGTCACTGACTCCCCAAATTATATTAACATACTGCAAAAGGATCTCACAGCAACAAATGACTGATGCCAAAGTCATGGCCTTAATTTAAATGCAAAAAAATGTCTCATCATACCATTCAGCAAAAACACGGCTCCTACTGATTACCACATCAACGGCAATCTCCTAAGCACACAACTTGTGGTGAAAGACCTGGGTACACAGGTTGACAACAATTTCACATTCAGCCATCACATAATCACATAGCGGTAGTGATCAAAAAGCATTTTACTTTGTTTGTCTCATAAGTAAAGGGATTGCATTCAGAAAAAAAGGAGATTACCTCTCTGCACTCCTCCCTTATTAGGACAATAAGTGAGTATAACGCCCCTTTTGGTATGTACCTCTCCAAACACCTGCGCCAACTGGAAAAGTCAAAGAAATACCTCAGAAGGCTAATCCATGGTCTCCAACACCTGTCCTATGCGGACAGGCTCAAATCACTCTACTTAGTATCATACAGATTACTCCGAGGTGATCTGTGTCTCGCCTACAAGGCAATCTCAGACCCTAACCTACTAGAGATGCTCCATATCTGTAAGTCTAACTCCTCAAGCATTACCCACTTGAAAGGCCTAAATCTAATATGTGATAGCAACAAAACCTGCTGGAGTGACAGGTTTGTCTCCCAGAGGCTGTTCAGTCTCTGAAACAGACTTCCCATGCATGTCAAACAAAGTACCTTGCTGACCCTTTTCAAGTGCAACCTTGATGAGTGGATGCGAAACTACAAATCTGTCCCAGGCGTTCCACCTGTGTCCCTCATAGATAGGGGCTACAGGTGTTGACTGAGGTTTCTTTTTCGGGGAAAAACTCTTGGCTAGGCTTGTAAGGGCCCCAGGGCAATTAGCCTAGTAACCTCCTATGATCTTATAATCTGTCTTTTTTACACCAGCTTCTGGGCTCCTGACATCAGCAGGACTAACTACCTGTATAAAACTGTCAGCAGTACCCGAGAGGGTAAACTACAGATTCTCTGTGTCCATGGTATGTCATGCAGGTGTAAACAAACTTCTCTGAAACTTATGTGAAATGTTAAGTTTATAAAAAAAGGTGGGTGGTCTTTCCCTTCTTTTGATTCTAAGGAAAGGAAAGGAAAGGAAAGTTTAAGTACAAGTATGTTTTTGGTACCTACACAATACTGGAACCATAGGAAGAAAAGCAACCTAAGAGTAGAGTTAAACTGCAGGAGAAGGTGGAGCTTTCCTTTAACGGTGTATACATTCCTTGACCTAGTTCATACATTATCAAAACTAACTTTATAAAACATTAACTACTGGTTTCAATCAGGGATGTAGCCAATGAATTTCATTCTGTACCCACAGATGCTTATTGCTAGACTGCGGTGGTGGTGCTGCGGTAGCATTGTCGCCTCACAGTTAGACGTTGCACGTTCGATTATCAGTTAGAGCGTCTTCTGTGTGGCGACATGCGTGAATGGGCGTTCCTTTGTTGAAGGTTGTGCATTAGGCCCGGCAAGCCAGCACGTAAAAATCTACTGCCAATCATTAGCGGACTGGAGTTCCGCTGTGGTGACCCCTAACCGGGAAAAGCTGAAAAGACACAAGCAAACCCACAGATGCTTATTGCTACCCACCATCCCCAATCAACCTGGCACTTAAGTGATCATATCAGTGAAACTGTTGCCCCACCCTTGACTTATGTGTGGGACATTTTCAGCTGCTCAGTCAAAAACTGTTAGAGGTATTGTTTTTAGATTTGCAATCCTCTCTGTGAGCAAGCTCTATACATGTTTTTAGAAGCATTAATCTACCTGGTTACATACCTAACACTGATTGATAAAGCCCCAATGTTTCCGACATGTTCAGAAAACAATTTGTACTCTTGTTGAGTACAAACAGTATGTCGGGCTACACCCTTGGTTTCAATCACACATTATATTAGTTTCCCTTTTTAATTACTTTCTTTACCCCTTCCTTCCCCCAAGTGTAAATAGTACCTTTATTAAAAGCAGCATAGTTTGCAGTGAAAACAGGAACTTTAATAACTCAGCATGGAGTAGAACTCCTCTTTCAGATAGATAAAAACTTTCACTTTAAGTAAAATCTGAGAGAGAATACGATTATAATTACTGGTTCTGGCACTTTCTGAATTCAGGTATCTTTCAGAATGTAACTCACATTTATATTATATGGTATTTCCTGTATATAACATTTAAGTATTGTTCCCACTCTTTGCTCCCAATGCACGTTCTTATGCAAACTGCTACTTTTTTTAAATCGGTTTCATCTGTTTTGTCTACTTTTTTGGAAGACAGAAAAGGGCTTTCTTCTTTGCAGTGCCCATAGATGACTTCTATAACTTAGCTGATTGGTTGCTTGTTCTCATAGATGACTTCTATAACTTAGCTGATTGGTTGCTTGTTCTCATAGATGACTTCTATAACTTAGCTGATTGGTTGCTTGTTCCTTGCCATCTTTTCTTGTCCCAAAGCTTCATTTCTTTTGCTAGTTTATGGTTTGCCTGCCAAGGGTCTGTACATGTTTTTAATCCAAGTGAATAGAAGACTCAAAGTAAGGCTGAATACAATAACCTGAATCAAAGTTTCATTAATCTGCAGAGACTTTCGGAAGGACGAAAGCATGTCTGTTACTTCGTGTTTGTAATGAAAAGTCATTATTTATATAAACCCTTGTGTCTTCAGTCTTTAAGATTGTTCTCTTCCTCCACAAGCTACAATTTCCTACTTGAGTGGATTTGCCTGCCATTTAAACAATACAGATCTTGGTTGCTTTCTCAGTATCAAATTATGAGCATTTACTCCATGTGCTCTTTCTTTTTTAATATCAACAAAAGAAAGTTCATTTTGATGTGCTGAACATTTTCTTACATAAAATGATTACAACCCTCATCTTTCTTTTCTTCTACTACTACTGTAACCTCATGTGTCTATGCATGACCTGTCCTTGAGTTCAGCCGCTTTCTCTGCCATCGCTTCATGTTTTAATTGCTGTTGCTCCACTTTCTCTTTCATCTCCTATTTCAGCAGTTTACATACAAACTGTTTCACTTGAGTGCCCAGTTAAAACATCTATTTCCTGCAGCCTTCTGTTATTTGTCTCTATAAATTCCAACAGGGAACTACTAACTCTTGAAAACTTCAAAGTGCATTTGGTGAATCTTTCTGGGGTAACCAAAGAGTTTTCTCTTTCAGGTTTTGTTACCCCTGCTTTTTCCAGCTTTGCTCCAATAATAGTGCTTTCAGTCTCCTTCCGAGTTACTCTCTGTTTTACTTCTTTTTCTCCTCTGGTGATCTGGACATCATGGACACTTTAGTTACCAATTCCTGCAATCTGTAGCAGTTTGCAGGTTTTAATCTGTTATCTGTCCACAGCTATGCTTTCACCTGTTTACACTACCATTGGCATCTTGGAATCTCCTATGTAACTAGGTTCTATCTGAAAAGGGTGATGGCTCCACTCTAACATGTAAACAAATTAAGTGAGGAAAGTATGTTTTCATCACCGTCTTATTGATGCTTCTATCTGTAGAAAAATCTCTCTGACCCCTTTAATGTACAACATCTTGGTTGTTGTAACACTTAACTTTACAGGTCTTGAAACGTAAACATACCTACGTTTATCCATTTCTGGAGGGACTCCCCAGTGTATGAAGTAGCTATGGTCTTAAAATTTAAGCATTATATGGAAATTAATAAATAGATCTGTCACATGAATACTTCTGATGGGGTAATGAAGGACACCGTGCATCCTTACCCTTTTAGCTAGCTCAGCTGTATGCTTTATATTTGATTTTAATGTCTTCTCAGTACACTTCTAAACTTCCTCTTCAGACTTTTACCTTTTTCCTGCTCTCTTGGAAACTAATCAGGAGAGGAGTGACCTTAATGACTGCAGATACAGATGAAGACAGGCAAAACCACACAAGAACACTGCAACAAAGTTTAAGCTTACAGCTTTCATTTGTAAATTAATATGAACTTCCTCACATATTACTCATTGGATTTTTGTTGTTTTTTAAGTATGTTTTGCCATTTCTTTGCTTGTTTTTTTCCTGTTCTGCTGCAGCTTCATTCAAATCTTCTACCGTATATCATGCATACTATCCCTTTACACTTTCAGTGCATTTATGTTGTTCTGGTCCAATTTGTACCTTCACGTAGCACAGTTGGAAGTCATTTATTGTTTTAAGTTATGAGTGTGTACTTGTCTCCGTGTCTGCCTTTTTATCACATTTACTATCAAAATCATTATTTCTTTGCTATGATTAATCCCTTTACTGCCTGTTATTTTCTTCTTCTCTATGACATATTTATTTATTTTTTTTATTTATTTGACATTTGTTTACCGGGGTGGTCTGACTGGGTCTACAGAACCCGTTTTCAGCAGAGGCCCGGGAAGAAAAGCTCCACATACCAATACAAATACAGTATAATGAACAAGACTAGCTTGGTCTGCAAAGCTACGGAAAGGATCATCATGGACCTCATAAATAAAGATATTGGGGACCTACAAACACTGGATCCTACCCAGTTCGGCTTTGTTAAGGGCAGATCCTGCCTCTTAAACCTGGTTGATTTCTTTGAAACAGTCACCAAGGCCATTGACGAGGGGAAGGTGGTCCACACAGCCTACCTGGACCTCGCAAAAGCCTTCGATACAATACCCCACTCGGGCATTATAGATAAGCTCACCAGCTTAAATATAAACCCCTAAAAGACCTTTAGGATCTTGCAGTCTGTGAGAGATCGAAATGTGACAGAAACAGGAAAACCTGAGCATTATGCAGGCTTTATGCAGGAGCAGAGCCATGTATTTTTGAGATGATTTTTTAAAGAGGCTTTGAAATGGTTTAGGCCAGGCATAGACCTGGTAGCCAGAGGTAGTGAATTCCAAAGTATAGAGACAGAGTATGAATACAGAGAGTGTCCAGGTTTTCTTGTGGGTTTTGAGATAGCTAAGCAATGTTTGTCTTCTGATCGTAGGGATCGATTTGGTGTGTAAGGTGTGACTAGATCGGCTAGTGCTGGCAGGCAGTAGGCTTGAAAATAAGGTTCTGCAAGGTGGATAGCTGAATAAAGGCAAGTTGGTTGGGTAGTTCAAGCCACTTTAATTCTAGAGACAGAGTAGGAATACAGGGAGTGTCCAGGTTTTCTTGTGGGTTTTGAGATAGCTAAGCAATGTTTGTCTTCTGATCGTAGGGATCGATTTGGTGTGTAAGGTGTGACTAGATCGGCTAGTGCTGGCAGGCAGTAGGCTTGAAAATAAGGTTCTGCAAGGTGGATAGCTGAATAAAGGCAAGTTGGTTGGGTAGTTCAAGCCACTTTAATTCTAGGTGTGGTTTACAGTGGTGTGTGTGATATTTACAGTTTGTGGCAAACTTTGCAACTTTGTTGTAGCACTGTTCCGTCTTGCTTAGGGTAGAAGTTTGTACGTTAGTTAAGATATGGGCACCATAAAGAAGGGAGGGAAGTAAAAATGTTTTTACAAGGGTAGTTTTGCTTGCTTCAGTAAAGAAATGTTTGTTTCTATATACGAGTCCCAGTTTTTGATGAGTTTTCTTTATATTTTGCTATATATGGGGGCCAAATTAAAGTTTATTGTCAATGATAACACCAAGAAGTTTGGTTTCCTGCACTATTTCTATGACAGTGTTCAGATGCAAGGATGTTGAAATGATCAGTGACAGGGAAGGTGTTTTTGGCATGAAAGAGTAATAATTTTGTCTTCTTTGAATTAAGAAAGAGTTGGGCATTTCTTAGCCAGGATTCAACTGTTGAGTTTTTGAAAGTAGTTCTGGTAGTGATGGAGCAGTACAGATTATGGTGGAATCATCAGCATAGTGAATGAGGGTCTCAGGGTGAGAGGCAGTGTAAAGGTTGTTTGTGAAAATGTTGAAGAGTAGGGGTCCTAGGATGGAGCCTTGAAGGACTCCAGTAGGGTTGTGGAGGAAGGGTGAGAGTTCATTGGACCATTTCACTGCTTGCTTAGATCCTTGAGGTAGCTCTGAAACCATTTTACTGTGTTATGCGAGAAACCTAGTTTAGATAGTGAGTTCAAAAATAAGGGATGAGACACTGTGAATAAGGCCTTAGAGAGATCAAGGAATACTGAGGCTGTATAGCATTCTGCATCTCTGGCCTTGTTCATGGTGTCTATAAAAGATAATGGGGCTATAGCTGTGCTGTGGCTAGGTCAGAATCCATGTTGGGTTTTGATTAAAAGATTGTTTTGCAATAGATATTGCATTACCTGCTGATGGACACCTCTCTCAAGAATTTTGGATATGGGTGACAAGATGGCTATAGGACGGAAATTGGATGGATCAAAAGAGTTGCCTCCTTTGTGGATGGGGGTGATGTGAGATTTGTTTCCATATGGTAGGTACTTCTGAGTCAGATAAAGACCTATTTATAAGGATCCTGATTGGGTAGGTGACTGAGTTAGCAGCCAGTTTGAGGTAGTATGGTGAGAGATTGTCAGCTGAGGTAGAGCAGGGTTTTAGTTTTTGTAGCAGTTTCTTAATGGTGTCAGTGGGTATGGGCTGAAATGAGAATGGGGTTTGTATGACATTTTGTTGAGTAGGAGGGTTAGTGACAAGGTTATAAGTAGTTGATGGCTGGGGTTGGTGTCTGAATAGGTTGAAGGGTAGGGGGGGTTCAGCATTAGGTGTGTTAGTTAACAGGTCCGAAATTGATTTTTTGAAGTGCTTGTTAAAGTTTTCGGCTATTTGTGATGGAGGGGTATCTGGTGATAGGGTGTGGTCTCCATTTCTTCCAGGGTTAAGTAGAGAAGATATGGAGTGCCAACATTTATTGGGGTTAATTTCATGCTGGAGTTAAAGCTGGGAATAATATGACTTCTTATCTCTGTTGATTAGTGTTGTCACTTTGTTACGTAGTGTTTTGAAATGAACATGATTTTGTTAGTTTTTCTTTTGTTTCCAGGTTGACCAAGCTGGTCTCTTTGCTTCATCAGGTGTTTATATTCCTTAGAGAGCCATGGTGCTTCATCAGGTGTTTACATTCCTTAGAGAGCCATGGTGCTTCATCAGGTGTTTACATTCCTTAGAGAGCCATGGTGCTTCATCAGGTGTTTACATTCCTTAGAGAGCCATGGTGTTGAGTTCCTTTTGATTCTTTTCATATGAATGGGAGCTGGTGAATTAAGTATGTGAAGGAAGGTGTTATTAAAGTATAGCACAGCATCATTATGGGGTAGCTGTTTAAGGGGTATCTAGTATATTTCCTGTAGGAGATTGTTGTACTTATGCTGACAAAAATTAGTTGAGTTCCTAACTGATTTTATAGTGTGCACTCTTAGTTACTGACAGTTTGTTCTAAGGGAATAAGCTGGTAGATGATCACTCAGGGAGTTAGACAGTGTACCAGAAGAGGGGTAATTGGCAGGGTGGGATACTAGAATCCAGTCTAAGGTGGATTGGCGGGTAAGATCTTTTTTTTAATCTTGTTAGAGCATTGATAAGTTGAGGAAAAACATACATATTTATACTATTTGTGGGGGAGTCGGAAGCTATGGTTTGCCAATCTATACTTATGTCTCCTAAGATTATTGTTTCAAGGTTTATTGTTTGGGGTGTCCAGGATAACATATTTTCCAACACTGGTATATTGTTACATGGTGGGATATATATTACTATTATGCAAATTATTTTTGATATATTTAGGTTTAAAAAGGAGATTAGTACCTCAGCATTGGAAAAGATGGGTATATTGTGGTTCAAACCTAATACCTCTCATCACTGACTATATCTATGGCCAGCAATTGATTTCATATTCAGCAAGATCATTAATCAGTATAGGTGTCCTACATGCCCAATGAGGATACAGCCTACCTCTCACCTCCAGAACCTTAAAATGAAGCATCAGAGGTATTCAAACGCTCTTCACCAAAACATGTAGATTCATGAAAATCTCTCTCTAAACCATGATCACTGCTGCAAAACCACTGAAAAAGCCAAATGATTATCCGTCAAAAATAGAACAATCCTCCTCTTGGATTCTCAACTATATTAACTCTTGCAGACAAAATTCTTCTTTCCCTAGCAGCTAAACTCACCCTGAAAACACACTCCTAGAATCTATGAAATCAATCTTCTCATGGTCCTTTCTTATATACCACTTTAACCAAACTAAAGTACATTAACCACAACCTTTAACCCTTGCTCCCAAGCAGTGGGAATCACTTCCACCCTAACTTCTGGAAATCAACTTCCCAAATTAATAACCTATCACATTGTTAAGCAATAAACTTTTGGTTTTATGTTTGCCTGCTTGGGTTGATTACTGGTGATTCAGTGCACTGCGACTATTTGGGAGACTGCCGAGCGACTGTGCTTGGGTTGATTACTGGTGATTCAGTGCACTGCGACTATTTGGAGACTGCCGAGCGACTGTGCTTGGGTTGATTATTGGTGATTCAGTGCACTGCGACTATTTAGAGACTGCCAAGCGACTGTGCTTGGGTTGATTACTGGTGATTCAGTGCATTGGGACTATTTGGAAACTGCCGAGCGACTGTGCTTGGGTTGATTACTGGTGATTCAGTGCACTGCGACTATTTGGAGACTGCTGAGCGACTGTGCTTGGGTTGATTACTAGTGATTCAGTGTATTGGGACTATTTGGAGACTGCCGGGCGACTGTGCTTGGGTTGATTACTGGTGATTCAGTGCACTGCGACTATTTGGAGACTGCCGAGCGACTGTGCTTGGGTTGATTACTGGTGATTCAGTGCACTGCGACTATTTGGAGACTGCCGAGCGACTGTGCTTGGGTTGATTACTGGTGATTCAGTGCACTGCGACTATTTGGAGACTGCCGAGCGACTGTGCTTGGGTTGATTATTGGCGATTCAGTGCATTGCAACTATTTGGAGACTGCCGAGCGACTGTTCCACTGATTTTCTTTTTTTCTTTTTTTTTTCTTTCAAGTTGTCTGTATATCCACTAGCTAAGACAGAAGTTGATTATTTTTTATCAGTCCTCTACCCTGGTTAACAAAAATGCTTCACTTAAAAGCTACCTCCGACTTTCTATTCACTTTTATTGTTGATATGCTATCATTTTCATTTGTTTGAGCTTTTCTCAGCAGCTTCAGAATTATTAATATTGGGGGCTTTTCTTTAAATGGCTTTCTCTAAATGATATGATATTTCAGAATTATTAATATTGGGGGCTTTTCTTTAAATGGCTCTCTAAAACTATATGACCATATTCTTGTAAACAATATTTTAAACAACCCATAAAGTACAACCCAGATTCCTGTAAATAATACTTTAAAAAGCCCACAAAGTATAACCCATATTCTTGTAAGCAACACTTTAAAGCCTTCAGCCCTCGTGTGTGCAGATGTACACATAATGCCAGGCCATCCATGTACAAAGTCTCTAGTGTAGGTTCATTTTAAACAAATATTTATCCATACTCGTAAATAAATAAAGGGTATAGAAAATGCTAGAAACAAGGCAATTTTTGGTTTGATTGCAAAGAAGATGACAAGTCAAGAAAATGGAAGGATATCAAGGAATATGAGAAAGGTAATAAGGTAGATGTACAAGAAAAAATGTTACAGATAGTGAAGGGGTGGTGAGCATACACATCAAGAAATCTCACAAGAAAATGGAAGTGAAGTGCAATATAACTAGGCGCTCAGGAAATAGAAAGAGAAACTGAAAATGTGTCTGAAATATTGAGGAATGTACAATCAGTGTCAGGTGAACAAATATGGACAGTTAGGAAGGTAAGGGAAGTTCTCTGTTTGAGGAAAAGGAAATTATACACTATTTCCCCAAAGGTTAAAAAGAAAGAAATTGAATAATTGTGTGCACTTTCATTAAATATTAATAGTACCTCTAATGTAGTTAGAGAATTACTGTATTGGTGAGGTGGACTGGGATGGATATAGACATAATTTGCTTTTTATCACATAAGATTTATGTCCTGCAAAGACATGAGAGAGATGAAAAGGTTGTGCATGTGTGAGGGGTTAAGGTCACATGGTATCTCAAGCAAGAAGTTAATCAGCTGTAGCTACTTTATATAAAGATAAAGTAAAATATTAAATATACGCATAATGTGAATAGGTATGTGACAACATTAGGTATTAGGTGGAATGATGCAGTATTTAGATTAATAAGAGTAAACGCACAAGAATGAATGAGAGGGTGCAACTATTTGAAAAAATAAAACAATTTGTGACAGTAAACATGAAAACAGTGGTAATGGAAGAGTTAAATGTTACATGAGGACTGACAAAAGGAAATTAGGACAATATGGCCACTGTGGTGCAGCGGTTAGCGCTGCTGCCTCACAGCAAGAGGTTCTCCTGTTCGATTCTTGGCTGGGGTGAATTCTGTGTGGAGTCTGCATGTCCTCCCTGTGGTCGCGTGGGTTTCCTACGGGTGCTCCAGTTTCCTCCCACATCCCAAAGACATGCTGTAGGTGGATTGGACACTCTAAATTGGCCCTAGGTGTGTGTGTGTGCGCCTTCTGTGGAAGCTTGGGCGCCGGGTTGGCAACTCGACACCGTAAATCTCCACTGCCAATCATGAGCGGACAGGTGATCCGCTGTGGTGACCCCTAACCGGGAAAAAGCCGAAAGAAGGACAATATATTAAAAGGCTAAAGAAGTGGTTAAATGAGGAAATTAAAATCATGAAGAAAAAAAACAGTGGACTTGCGGGAGGGATAAATTAAGAACTGAGACTGGCTATTACTTTCATCAGACATTATGAGAGACATAGTAGGGGAAGCAGTGTAATTTTTTTTTTCTAATCATGTAGCAAAATACTTCATATGTCTCAACTGCCCAGAATTTCATAGAATTTGCCTCATATTTTTGTTCCATTCCTCATGAAATTTGTGGTTTTCTGTCAAATCACTGAGGTCTAAAGTCACTAAATAATAATATACATTTGTGCTCCCGACTTCGTGTCCTTCAGAAAATTAATGCTAACATAAATCTCGTTATTCACAGGACCTTTTTAAGTTTATAAGAGTAGTATTTAAAATCGGTCCCTATTTTGGGGCCTTTGCTTCCCTATTATTTTAGGCTTTGCTCAGATTTCTTACTCTAAGAGGTTGAGAGGTATGATATACTTAGAAATTTTTGAAAATGAAAATATTATTCTAGAAGGTAAAGGAATTAAAAGATTCACAGTTAATGTGTTATAACACAGGGAATTTCTGGAGAGAGATAACAGTTGTTGAAGGACCATATGACTGTTATTGACTTTTATGTCTCTTTGACAGAGTGGTAGATTGTATACTAAATAATAAATATAATAAAGTATGTAATTATAGATAAAAAAAAGAAAAGGAAGGGAATATGATATTTTATACAGAAAACTGATTTAGTGTTTAGAAATGAATAATATATTTTGAAAAGGAACAGGAAACATATAAGAACAATCAGAGAAATTTAAAAACATGTCTTCTTCTTCTTTCGGCTTTTCCCGGTTAGGGGTTGCCACAGTGGATCACCACAGTCCGCTCATGATTGGCAGTGTTGTTTTTACGGTGTCGAGTTGCCAGCCCAACGCCCAACATTTCACAGGAGGCACACACACGCACTCACACCTAGGGCCAATTTAGTGTGTCCAATCCACCTACACATGTCTTTGGGATGTGGGAGGAAACGCATGCGACCACAGGGAAGACATGCATACTCCGCACAGAAGGCACCCCAGCAGAGGATCGAACCAGAGAACCTCTTCATGTGAGGCGGCAATGCTAACAGCTGCACCACTGCGGCCGCCCTGAAATTTAAAAACATGTAATTTAATCAAAAATATTTTACAATGAAAAAGAAAAGAAGTATCTCAACATTTTGGAAAAACTGCAAAAGATAAGGTTAGTCTAATAAGATAGATGGAATATAGAATCAAATGTTAAAAATATGCAAAATGAAAGAATGGAAAGTATGGATAGGTATATGAAGCTTGTATTTGGCAAATGAGAAGGCCAGGAAAAATAAAGTGGGATATTAAATATTGTTCTGAAGAAAATCTTAGAATGTTTAGAGAGAACGGAACTTTGGACTAGTTAGACAGTAAACCTAAAAAAGGTAAATATAAACTCGGTGTCAGGCATGGATAGTAATGGCTAAATACATGGCAAAGGAAGTTTTATATTATTATTTAAATGACTAATTAAATATTTTCTTGTCAGAGGAAAAATATATGAAGGGTAATAAAATGTGTTTAGAAACAGGAGATTACGAGCGAGAGAGATTAAACATGGGAGACTCATTACACTGATCAATGTAGATTACAACATTTTTATGAAGATATATAGCCAAGATTTGAAAAGGTATACTAAAAATAATCACATTAAGAATGTATTACATAAAGGATAAGAAACTTATTGATCATTTGGTACTAGCAAGGGAAATAGTGGATGATATAAATATAGAAATGAAAAAGTAAAAATGATGGCATGGAATGCAAATAAAAGTGGAGCATGAATATTTACCTATTAAAGCAATGTAGAATTAACATTCTGGGATTATTTAAATCTGCATGTGGAAACAATAAGGTAAGGATTTTAGTAAATGGGTGGTTAAGTAACTATATATAAGTAGATTAGGGAATAAGGAAGCATGTCCTATGAGCATTATATTATTTGGGTCATGAATGCTGTAGCAAGTGAAATACAGTATAGAATTCCAGAAGAAATATACAAGGTACAGGGACAGGCACCATCAATACGATGACCAAAAATAGATTATGGATAAAAGAAGTTTTATTCTGAATATTTTATTATGGAAAGTAGGCTTAGAATTAAATAAACAAAAAATCAAATGTTTGGGGGTACGATGAAGATCAAATGAGTTTCTTTTTCTAAACAGGACGCAATACTATTATAAAATTTGGGGGGTAGTGTTAAGGCAGTAGAAAGAACAGATTGATTACATGAAAGAAATAACTGTATTATGGCACTCATTTATGTCACCTTTTGGTAAAAAGTGCATCTTTTCTAATTCAGTCACAATGGGAAAACTGGGTTTTCTGGCCAATGTGTATAAGATTCAGATTGACAAGGAAAAGAAAATTGTACAGAAAGTTTTCTGTATCATTTGGGAAACAAGATTAAACCCGGATAAAAGAGGGGTATTAGAGCTAACAGAAGAGGTGGGTGGTCTACTGTTGATGTACCTCTTGTGTATGCAGATTAAGTGCATTTGTATTGGATTTGTATTGGATTTTGAAAACTAGAAAAGATGAAAGGGGATAATTGCATAGAGTTTTAATATAAAACATTGACAATATTGGGAAATGGTGAAGAAACAAAAAGAGGGAGACAAAATATGATAACAAATGAAGAAATAAGATACTATCTGGGAAACGTACATAGAAGGGAATGGTATGGAAACATTTGGAAATGTTATTATGTTAACCCTTGGGAGGGTTTTGGGACACAGATTAAGAGGAGAAGGCTATGATGTAAGAGTATAATAACAATATGTCAAGATGTCTTATTGAGATTATTAATAAATAAATTAACCTGGAAAGGTAGTAGTGTTCTGCATAAAGCACACAAGCAAGGTTATGCACTTTTTTTGGAGAGGCTGAAACAGCTGAACATACTTTATCAAACTGTGAAAGAGGAATGTAGTTGTGGTGTGCAATATGTAAAGAAAATGTTTTGAAAGATATAACTAAACGTAATGATGTGAATATGAATATGATTGTGTGTGTTTTAAAAAGAAAAAAAATGGGGAATGTGTGAATAAGGTAGATAGAAATATGTTATATATATATTATGGATCATTTGCATTGCAAGAACAACTGAGATTCTATTTAATAAGAAGTGGATTTTGTCAGATATTCTAAGAAAAAATAGATTGTGGTTATGCAATAAAAAGAGTTGGAGTCAAATTTTTATGATTTGGTTGAAGTGTGCAAAAAAAGTATTTTTTTTATTTGCTAATAAGGTATATGACGGCTTATTTTTTTTGTGTTTGTTCTTTTCTGAGAAATGTAAATATACATAAATTTGTAAACTGGTCTGTAAAGACCTCCTACTTTTTTGATAAGTGCTGTAGGATCTTCTGCAACCATGTAAGTTACCACTAACCTGTTTGAAGGACTGCACACACAGGAGTGCAGCACCCCTTAAAACTGTTCTGCAGTGTCAATAATGGAAGATGAATGCGGTCACTTGGAGTGGGAATAGAACCCGCAGATTTCTGATCTTTCAGCACCAGAGGCTGATGTGCTACCTGTTGAGCCACTGACATATAAATAAATATGACTTACCATAATGAACTAAAATCTCAGAGACGTTTTATTAACGTACGAGTAATGCAGGAATCACTGTCCCATGAACAAAGCTTGCAGAACTTTACCGTCTTGCTGGCAATAATCTTATATATTTTGAAATGGGAATGTTTCGGGTGTAGCATGTCATATTACAGTTTTGATTTGAATTTGACTGAGGTGTGTATTATCTAATGTTCAACATTATGTAGTAAAACCTCAAAAATACATACTTCTGCAACAAAAAAAAAAATTGTGTGCATAACTGTGCTAATGTACTACTTTCATTTATGTGCTAGTATTGATGTGCATAAAACAGAGGCAGATTCATTGATACAAGAAATGTTTTAAACACAGCATAAAAATTAATTTGAAATGATGAATATTACTATACATGATTTAGACAGCTGATTAACATATGATACCATTTCTGTTTCATGCCAACTGTAGTCCCAATATTTACTTCAAACACAGTCATGCAGAAGTAAAAACACTTACTGTTAGAAAGTCATTGGTTTCCCGCTCTTTTCTGAGCTTCAGTTTATCATCAGAGATTGGTTCCCGAGTTGCCACAGTATAACTGTTACTGTCTTCAGAATTTTCTTCTGTCTCTTTTAGAGTCTCTGCTTCTTCCTTCATAAGCTGCAAGATGGTATCAGAGACTACAAAACGGGTTTCTGTAGCATTACTTTTAATGTATTTAAGATTTTCTTTCATGTCCTTCAGAATTTTTGCCTCTTCATTCTTAAGCTGACGAATGAGTTGTTGTTCTTTGTCATGGAGAAACTGATGCAGTTTTGAAAACTGGACTATAATATACTGTTCCAAACTACAAGCATGTTCCTGAAAAACAAGAAAAACGGATACAGCCAAGTGGAATACATACATACATACACCTAGTTCAAGCATGGGCATTAATGCCCTTCTAGCTTGTCAGTATTCCAAAACACTTCTTTCCATAATAAGTGTCCAGGCTGTTCTTAAAATATCTAAACTAGTACTTGCTTTAATGTAATTTGGTAGTCTGTTCCATGCATCAGCTACTCTGTCAGAGAAACAATTAGTACACTTCTCATTCCTACAGAATCTTCTACATAGGTTATCTGACAATTTTCTAGTACTTTTTGATAACCCCAAACATTTCCAGAGGTAGCTGTCTCTAAATCCTTTAAATGCTCTATGGTTAAAACTACCAACATGTAAATTTCATCAACACATAAATTAAAATTCATGCTGCTAAACGCTAGGAGTCTAAACATGAAACTGCACTCATTGGAAGCCTTCTTAACCCTGGAAGATGCTGACATTTGTGCAGTCAAAGAAACCTGGTTCAAAGCTGCGGAGAGCAACTCAGCCATACCAGGTTACTCATTCTATCATTCATTCAGAGCCCAAACAGTGGGCAGCAAAACAAAAGGAGGTGGAGTTGCAATATATGTAAAAGACATACACACCTCCAGGCTGGTCAAACAGTATGACACACAGGAACACTCCAGGTGCAGTTACCATTGACAGGACCCCTTTTCAAATCATAGCTAACTACAGGCCTCCAACTTTGACTCAAGATGCCCACTCCACCTATCTGGACCTCTTTGAATCTATCAAAATTCAACCCTTTACCCTGATCTAGGCAACTTAAAACTATCCAACCATAGACTGGAAGAAATACTCATGCCAAAACACAAATGCCCAGAGATTCGTTGATTTCATCAATGCAAATGCCTTGGACCAGTTGGTTGACACCCTCGCAAGAGGTGAAAATATCTTGGACTTGGTATTAACCAGCATAAGTAACCACTGCAGCATCCCTACAGTGTCATCATCCCTAGTAACAGCTGACCACAAAGTGATCATTTCGAAGTCACAATCTCTCCCAACCCCCCAACCCCCCCACCCCCCCAGCTAGAGTCGAGCAAAAAAACTTTGCCAAAACTGATTACAACCTCCTGAGGGAAGATATAAACAGCTTCACAGCCTCCTGCTCTTCATAGGAACTGGCACATATGTCCAAACCTACAGCAAAGTATCATATGAGTATTTACATAGATGCATGGAATCAGGAATACCCAACAGGATGAAATCTTCCTCCTCAAGGAAGAGTAAACCTGTCTGGTGGACATCTGCAATAAACTCTATAATAAAAGTAAATAATTGCTGTCCAGGACCAAGAAGTGGCAGCTGCCTAATTGGAAGCAATCTCTCCTTAGCCTGAACAAGCAAATAAGAGCACTAGTGAAATCCTCTAAAGCAAACTTTGATTCCAAACTGGCCTTCTTAACTTATATCTGCAACCTCAAGGGAAACACCCAGATCTGCTCAGGACTGCTGGTCAAGGGCACCACATATAAAAATGCTGTAGATATAGCCAACCTGCTACCAGACATGTTCAGTGAAAACTTTACCCCTCTGTCCCTTCATCAGGAAAACAGGACATACCCAGTACCTACCCCCCCCTTATCTCTAGGGGCAAGTCATCACTGCCCTCTCAAAGACAAAAAATACAGCCTCCATGGGATCCAATAACATCCCAGGCTGCATCCTACATGAACTCAGGCAGAAGCTTTCAGCACCATTAGGCACCTTATTCAACCAAAGCCTGAGTACTAGCTTCATCCTAGCTAAGAGGAGGATAGCCACTGTCTCCCTTTGCACAAAGGCGGAGTTGTCCACTGATCGTGGAAATTATAGATCCAGCCTAACTAGCCTGATCTGCAAGGCCATGGAGCAGATTATCATGGACCTCATCAACAAGGACATTGGCAACCTCCAGACACTCAATCCTACACATTTAGTTTCGTCAAGGGGAGGTCATGGCTATTAAATTTGGTTGACTTCTTTGAGACAGTCACCAAGGCCATGGACGAGGGGGAAGATGGTGCACACCGCCTACCTTGACCTGGCCAAAGCCTTCGATACTATTCCCCACTCAGGTATAATAGATAAACTCTATCAATTAGGCATCAATCCATATGTTATCAGATGGGTAGCAAACATGGCCTCAAACTGAATGCCAAAAAATGCATCATCATCTCCTTTGGGGAGAGTGATGTCCCCAGAAATGATCACATTGATAATAAGGTCCCAGCCACGCAATCAGTTGTGAGGGACTTGGGCACCCAGGTTGATGGCAAACTGACTTTTGACCACCACGTCGCCTCCATTGTACAGAAATCTTTCTACATGGCCCACCTCATTAGTAAGTGTATCCTATCCAGGGACAAGGTGGTCATAACATCCCTGTATTCTTCCCTTATAAGACCCATTATTGAGTATGATGCCCCTTTTGGCTAAACCTCATAAAGCACAAGCAGCAACTGGAGAGCCCACAGAAGTTCCTCACCAGGAGAATCCAGGGCCTCAAACATCTACCCTACACAGACAGGCTAAAGGCCCTGTCCCTCTACTCAGTCTCCTACAGACTCCTCCGAGGTCACCTCTGTCTGGCATACAAAGCAATCTCAGACCCCCCCATGGAACTACTGCATATCCGCAAGTCAAGCTCCACTCAAGTAACCCGCACGCACAACCTCAACCTGGTCTGTGACATCAATATGACTTGTTGGCGGGACAGATTTGTGTCCCAGAGACTCCACCTTTTGTGGAATATACTCCCTCTCCACGTCAAGCAGAGTACCTCATTAACTCTTTTTAAGCGTAACCTAGATAACTGGATGAGGAACAGAAAATACACCCCGGGATTCCACCTGTGTCCCTGCTGGACAGTGGCACAGGGTGCTGACTTATTGGAACATGGGCTAAATTCTTCGCTAGGCTTATAAGGGCCTCAGGGCCAATAGCCTAGTAACTTCCTATGATCCTATACTTGAATAAGATATCCTCTTAGATATCTGTAAGAGACTAAAATATCTGAACTTGTACAGTGTCTTTCATAATAATTTAAGTGTTCACATCTATGGATGCCCTTGGTATATTTCTGCTATACTCCTTCCTATAGGTTTCCATATTGTTATTTCATACTCAAGTTTGGGTCTAATTTAACTAACAAACAATGACTTCATTATGTTTGATTTCCTAGACTTTATAAATCTTTCTATACAACCTATAGTTCTACAATGATCATTAACCAATTGGCTGATACAGATTAGAAAAACTCATAGCTGAATCTACCCATATACCCTGGTCATTAAATGAGTCTACAGTTTCAATCATTGTGTTCTATATTAAATATTCACGTTTCAATTTATGTCTCCCAAATCTCATATACTTAGTTTTTGGTGTATTTATTAGCATGGTTATAAACTGCAATATCACTTGTATCCCTGCATTTTTCTGGTATAACAGAATGAAGGCGGTCTGCAAACACAAATGCATGATACATGCCATCAGCGCTGGTGACCTAGTACAAAGGCTGAGCCACTAGTAAGACAGATGGAGTCAGAGGGATTTCCACTAAAAATTTACCCTTAGTGAGGGATTGAAAAGAAATGTCCAGTGTTAAGGGGCACCCTATCCTACAGCTTGAGTACTACATGCGATCATTGCATATTCAAGTATGTAAAGCTAGGACAGGATGAAGAAAATATGGAAGCTGAGGAGGCAGAATAGTCAGTCCCTGTGCCAAACCACATCTGCTACATAGCCCAGGTATTGCATTTTAAGAATACGGTCTTCCCAGCATAGGATAAAGAATGCATTTGTAATGTTTCTAGGAGAATAAAGTCCTTTGCTTCACATGACAAAGTGTGCTCAGCTCCAGTACAGAGATCAGTGTTTGACAGGAAGAGAAGCAGGGACAAACCACAGTAGCTGAGGCATGACCTTGGTTAGACCAACAGTGGAAGGCCCCACTAGTCAGTGTCTGCTTGTGTAAGGAATGCATTTCTAATTAAGAGAATCAGAGGAGTACTGAATGCAACTTTTATCTCTTTTTATTTTATTAAAATTGTGAAGTAGGGCTTCTCTACAGTTGTAGTTTCCTGGATAAAAATCTATCTTGAAAACAGAACATTTGCTATAGTAGAGTACAACCTACCACTTTAGGGCAGATACCGTTTTCACTTTATATTAGTAATTCAAGAAGCTCCAGGTACAAAATTAACTATCAGACTACATAGTGATAACATTGGTCTTAACAAAAATGCATAGCACAACTATTGGCCTTAGTTCTTGTTTTCCAATGGAAATATAATCGATTTGGAAGTGGTGCTCTTCAAACAGGCTGATGACCAACACTCAAAAATCAGCCATTCTGACCTTTGGTATAATTAACGTTTCAAGCTGATATTTCTGTGTGAGCTTTTAAGTTCCTACACCAACTAAGTGTTGCCTATAAAATCTTAAAATCTGTTGGAATCTTGGGGCCTGCAAAGCACTTCGCTAGTAATGCCCTATGGGAAGTATCATGGTCTCACATGAAAAGGTTCTCCTGTTCAGTTCTTGACTGGGGTGCCTTGTGTACAGATTCTGCATGTCCTCCAATGTTCATGTGGGTTTTCCAAGGAAGTTTTGTAAGTGGTCATTCAACCACACTAGCTTTGACAAGAGACCTAGGATGAAGATCCCTTTGTCTTGAGTGCTATCACAGAGCTCCAGACAGATGCACTGAGGGTCTGCTCTGCCCTGTGAGATTAGGCAGATTGCAAGCATGTGCTTAGTGATCAAACAGGGGGTTGCAGTTCCTACACTCCGTGGTCACACACCCTGCGTGGTTCACACTCCCCATGTCAGCTGTTATGGGTGCATATCCTCCAGGTCACTTACTTTCTCCTGAAGGGGACAACATGTATGAGGCTGATTCTTCTCTATCCAACAGTGGAGACGTGACAAACAGGGATCAGGATTTCACCTCACTGCTGAACTTGCATTCAGGAGAATGTGACCTCTGTCTCACCTTCTGATCTCTAAACTTTAAAAGGTCCTCCAGCAGACAGTCTACAAAGAATCCTACCATGAATCATGAGTTAAACATTTTCAACTTCTGTCACTTCCTGGGTACAAAGAAAGACAAAATGCTTCTCCTTGATGCATCTGTAAAACCCACTGTGCCCCTCTCACAGGCAGCACTACACATTGTGCCCCTCTCAGAGGCAGCACTACACATTGTGCCCCTCTCAGAGGCAGCACTACACATTGTGCCCCTCTCAGAGGCAGCACTACACATTGTGCCCCTCTCAGAGGCAGCACTACACATTGTGCCCCTCTCAGAGGCAGCACTACACATTGTGCCCCTCTCAGAGGCAGCACTACACATTGTGCCCCTCTCAGAGGCAGCATTACACATTGTGCCCCTCTTAGAGGCAGCATTACACATTGTGTCCCTCTCAGAGGCAGAGCTACAAATTGTGCCCCTCTCACAGGCAGCACTACACACAGTGCTCTTCAGAGGCAGCACTACATATTGTGCCCCTCTCACAGGCAGCACTACACATTGTGCCCCTTTTAGAGGCAGCATTACACACTGTGCCCCTCTCACAGGCAGCGCTATAAATTGTGTCCCCCTCACAGGCAGCACTACACACAGTGCTCCTCACAGGCAAAACACTAATAGCTGATGAAAGTCTTGGCAAATGATTTAAGGCCACATAAACACTTCAAGTGTTTTTGTGGATTATACTTTAAATTCTGGGACATCTATGGAAAAAGATTGGATTAAGATCTGATTATACAAATGGTAGAAAAGAACTTGGAGGGTCACAGGGCAAGTGTTATCTCTTTTGGGGAACATACTGTATCATAACTTATTCCAGTGTTTGTTACATGAGCACCTGAGCTAGGCTAAAATGGAATGGCAGAGAGGAAGAATGTAATTAGAACCTCAAAAAGGGGGTTCCCCTGATATAGAGCCATAGCTATGTCTGCAGGCAGCCTGTGCAGATTCTCAAACTGGAGGTCCCCCAAAAAAAACTTGTTGAAGACGAAAAAAAGCACACTTGCTCTAAATCTGTAACAACTTATTACTATTCTAACAAGCTGCATGCTACAGTTAAATGTCCACACAATAAGCACTTCGGTATTGTAATTCATTTATGAGGCTGTGAATTCCCCATGGTGTCATAGAAACATTAGCATTACTGCTCTTCCCCATCACCAGGACCCACCTATTATGCCCCCTGACAGCTTGAGGTAGGGCCAGATGCTCCTTCACGCCTCCCTAGTTATGGCTCTGCATGATGTTAGCTCAAGCTTTCACTATGGCAAGTTAGAGCATTTGTGCACATTACATAAAAGGGAATAACAGCTGAATTGTTATAAATTAGGGTATATCAGGAAATCTGAAAATAAATGTGATTATGACAAAATAAACTGGATATAGCATATAACCGAATCCTTCTGAATGAGGGTATTTCATCCCAGACTTTCTTTCTAGCCTCCAGCTCTTACCTATACTTGCGCTGTTAATTTGTTTCATGTTTTAACTTACTTTTGTTTTAAAAAATATTTAGCCAGCAATGCTTAATTTGTAAAGCCTGCTACATTTTTTCCATATTTTATGCCATTTCATACTGGCCTGATTGCAATTAGACCGTGGATGAAAAAGGATCCCTGTGATAAAAGTCTACCCATTTGTGCAAAATAAACAAATGATTAAAGTGTAGCATAGCTCTCAACCTTACATTTCCAAAATGAGGAACACTAACCTTCAGAATGTGGAACAAACTGGCAAAATGTGGAACACACAAAAATGGCTTACTAACAACTTCAACTAGGAAGGTCATAGGATTGCTAAAATATGCTGGATTTACTTATAAAAAAAGGTCTGTTAATGAATTAATATGATTCAGTTAGAATTACCATCAGTTAAAAAATTCCTAACACTGAATGTGTGACAGACCCTTTCAATATGGAGCTTTGAGGTACATGAACTTTTTAAGACCCCAAATGAGGTACGTTTCTCGTAATGAGGTACACTTGGGAGGTATGAAGTGTAGTAATGCAACTTGTGCAGAGAGCTGTTAATATAATAAAGGTGGCATATAAGAGAAAAGTGCATGAATAAACAGGGTTGGCAAAACTGAAGAAAATGGCGGAGGTAAGGCAAACCAAAACTGTGACTCTGGAGCAATTAAAGAGGGTGAACGAAGGGGCAAAGCAATGATGAATGTAAACAGGAAGATAATAAAATTACGGAATACAATAACTTCAGACAGGAAAAATGAAAATGATAAAAGAAAATAAAGGTCCATAAGAACATAAACAATTCCAAGTTTTCATGAATAAAGATCACAAGCATTAAATAGGACATATGGCCAACGAGCTCTTAGCCCAAACAAGATTTGTGGACACTGTCAAAAAATGCACTAATGGTGAGGGGTGGGGACTTTTTTCAAGCAAAAGTACATTTTAGGTGTCTCTTCAGATTATGTTGTTAGACAAGTGACTGACAACATAAAGAGGGAGGCAAGGAAAACCGAGCAAGAAGAGATTGAAAAGTAGAGAAGAGAAAAGATGTACAAAAGTTTAAAACAGATACTTAAAGTCTTGTGAATTGAGATGATTTTTTTTTTCTTAAGGAGTTGTCTAAATACGGATACATACTTTTTCCAGGGATAGCAATGAGGCATTTTTTATGGGGGTCTGTACTTCCTTCCTGTGGCCCATGTTTCCTGGGGCAAACAGTAACACGGTAGTTAGGAATGCTGCCTCACAGAGGCTGGGTTTTTACTTTGGTTCACTGATGGGATACTTCCTGTGTGGAATCTACACTTCCTCCCTGAGGTCCACATTTCCTGCGACAGTACGGTAACACAGGACTTAGGAATGCTGCCGCACAGAGCTTGGATTTTCACTTTGGTTCTCAGCTGGGTGCCCTCTTTGTGGAGTTGCACTTCCTTCCTGTAGTCCATGTAGGGTTTTTTGGGTGCTTTGGTTTTCTCTCTCGCATTCAAAAGACATTTTGTAGGTAAAGTGACATTCTTCCAAATTGCCCACAGGTCTGTACGTCATGGCGGTGGGTGTGCACTTATAAGTTTATGTATGTGTGCGTGTGCGTGTGTGTCTGTGAGAGACAGAGCATGTGCCCCACATTAGGCTGTTGCTCTGTATGGGATACGTTTTATTGCTTTACACCCACTGAATGCTGGCCTGAGTAACTGCTCCAAGACACTCAAGATCCCTGGTTTCATGAACTCAGGATTTTCTGAATCTGTTAACTTCCAAACTAGTTTAGTGTTCCCATTCCAAAGCAGTGCCATCATTGCTAAATCTAGTAATGTGTGCAGAGTGCCATAATACTGAAAAAAGATCAAAAATAAAGGAGAAGAAGGCTGAATATTGTGTTTTGTAGGGGGCAAGCCCTCCACACCCATCAAACTTATATATTCCATCTCCAAGATTACCATACCTTGAAGAAAAGGGAATATTCTGAGAAATGGCAAGCACAGATTTTGGCATATATATACGCTGAACTGCTAGGAGAACCCCCCACTACACAGCCATGCTAAGGTTATATGGCACAGCTCTTTGGACTCTGTCTAAATCAATAACGTAGTACTGGGTTTGGGGTTATATAATGGTGCTAAGGGTATACAGCACACTACTGTCTGACTCCCTTATGAGGAACAAGATGCTATAAGAGATGTGGATTGTACAGTGACAGCTGGGTAAACAGCAACACAGCATCATGTGACACCTCCTCACATAAAATATGGTGCTGGTGGGGATTATGCAGCGATGATGATGGGATGGAGCAGTATACCACTGACTGGCACTACTTATGAATAATGACTTCCTTTGGATGCTGTGGTACACAGCAGGGCAGCACTTTGTGATCCCCTCCTCATGACTAAAGAAGTGATGTAGGGGAGCTATACAGTGATGCTGAGGTAGACAGCAGGACAGCACATGTATGCATCCCTCGTGAATAATAAGTTGCTGAGAAGGATTGGGCAATAATGCTAAAGATACATACCAGCACAGCACTGTGTGCCCCTCTCCTCATAAATAACAAGGTGCTGAGGTGGGGTAAACAATGACAATGTAAATACACAACAGTACAGCACAGTGTGCGCCCCCTCCCCTCAGAAATAACAAGGTGCTGAGGTGGGGTAAACAATGATAATGTAGGGACACAACAGTAGAGCACAGCGCTGTGTGCCATTGTTCTCATAAATAACAAGGTGCGGTAGTGAGGGGTAAACGATGGTAATGTAGGTAACACAACAGTACAGCACAGCACTGTGTGTCCCTCTCCTCATAAGTAACAAGGTGCTGTGGTGGGGCTAAACAATGATAATGTAGGTACACAACATTACAGTACTATTGTGCCCCTCCTCATAAAGAACAAGGTGCTGTGGGGGGGTAAACAATGATAATGTAGGTACACAACAGTACAGTACTATTGTGCCCCTCCTCATAAATAACATGGTGCTGTGGGGGTAAACAATGATAATGTAGGTACACAACAGTACAGTACAGCACAGCACTGTGTGCCCCTCTCCTCATAAATAATAAGGTGCTATGGGGGGTAAACAATGATAATGTAGGTACACAACAGTACAGTACAGTACTGTGTGCCCCCTCCTCATAAATAATAAGGTGCTATGGGGGGTAAACAATGATAATGTAGGTACACAACAGTACAGTACAGTACAGGACAGCACTGTGTGCCCCCTCCTCATAAATAACAAGGTGCTGTGGGGGGGTAAACAATGATAATGTAGGTACACAACAGTACAGTACGGCACGGTGTGCCCCTCTCCTCATAAATAACCAGGTTCTGTGGGGGGGGGGGGTAAACAATGATAATGTACGTACACAACAGTACAGCACAACACTATGTGACTCTCTCCTCATAAATAACTGTGGGGAGGGTTTTTACAGTGTTGCTGGGGAGCAGAGCAGCACAGCGTCATGCAATTCCCCCAATGATTAAAAAGGTGCTGGTGGTGGAATTATACAGTGATGCTGAGGGCACACTGCAGTACCACATTATGCGACCCTCCCCATGACCAACAATGAACTGTGGTGGGTTGGGAGAGTCTTCAGTACCACACTGTGTAACCCTCCCCATGAATAATGATATACTGTGGTGGTTGGGAGAGTTATACAGTCAGGTTGAGGGCACAATAAGGTTCTATGGATAGTGTGTTCTATGCAAAATTGTGATGAAAGCTGTATTAGGACTTGCAAAATAACACAGAGGGCTTGCTTCTGTTAGGTATGGCATGGTTAATGGGAGATCAAGCCTTCATAAATTTGAGGTAATCTCTGAAAAGGTAACAGAAGAGCTTAAAAGACAGACTATGCATGTTGCTTATCCTGATCCTTCTAAGGCATTAAACACCACCATTCAACATAAGGGCAAGGCTGGTGTTAATATTTTGGGCACCCCCAGGAAGTGTCAAGTTGGGGGATTCCTGTACACTTCCAGTCTAAGTATCTCACTGTCACTGCCGTCGCTCATAAGCAACCTTTTAGTTCATGCTGCAAAGTTTCAGGTGTAGTACAGACAGAACGAACTGTAGCGACAATGCTTTTACAATTTAACAGGCCTATGTACAACACTATGTTGGTCCATCTCACAGAGGGACTTAGACTGGCATTTAACTGCAATAATGCTACATTACAAAATCCTTATGTACAGGGCTAACTTTAGTTGAAATGATTCCATGACACCCCCAAGGCCTACTACTTCACTACCATGCATGCACATACATCCACCAAGCCCTCCTCCAGTGCCTTACTCCAAGTTTCTCCCCATTCCATGCTCCCCACACCACCCACATTACTTTTTTTTTTCATTTTATCATATTTTACCTTACTCGTCAACACTTTCAAGAAGCCAAATTTTTTGTATGCTTTATCTTTTTTACAACATTTTCTCGCAAAGATCCCTTGAGCAAAACATACGATTAAGAAAAGAAATTCAGTGCTGCTATTTAACTTTACTCTTTTCTTGCACCCTTTCAACACAACCTCCCTGGCCAAGACATCACAGTAACTGTGTAGGAAATAACTGAGTTAAAGCCATGGATCTGGGGACCCCCAAGAACTACCACGGGGTTATAGATGCTCCAAGGTACATTTTAAAGCATTTTCAGAACACTTTGATCCAATGGCAGCATGAACAAGAATCATGAGTAAAGAATTTCACTCATCTTCTTTTCTTTCAAGGAAGACGCAAATCATGCCCAAAGCTTTCTGCTCAAAGATGACAAAACATTAGCTCACAATAAACTAACAAAGCAAACATTTGACAGGATACATAAATCCTGTCTGGGAACACCACCTGCCTCCCTACCCCACCAGAGAAGGAGTTTACCTCTATCGTGTTAAATTGGGATGAAAGAAGAGTTCAAATTGCTACAGTCATGTATTTCAACTGCCTGCTCCTCAACATACCATCCAAACATACCCACCTGTACATGTGCTTGATGTATAATTGTGAAAATCAAAGGGTTGAAAAATCTATGCTACACAGAAAGCTTTCAAGAACGATCACTGTATCCTGTTTCTTACAGATTACAAAGAGGCAACTTCAAGCTGGCTGTTAAATACAACACAGAATCCAATTCTTCTGAAAGTATATTTCCTGGAATGCACTCTAATGAAAAAGCCAAAATGAAATTGGGGTACCCCCACTGCTAAAAATAAATGTCATTTAAAGAAATATGGCATGTATCACTGCCTGTCAAAATTATGAAACAAGCTTCTCCTTGCAGTCTGAAGTCAGTCACTAACTTCCTTTAAAAATAATCTTGATACATAGACGGGAATTGGTACACATCAACATAGGGTTATAGGGATCAAGCTTGTTAAGTGTCAGTAAATTGCACAGCCTTTGGAATCGGTGAACGTTAATATAATGCATGCATTTTTCTCTTACCGTAAAGAACTGAAAATAGCCATCAGTCAATGCTAATTATATAGCATGTTGGGACTATTACTGAATATGTCATCAACAACTAACTGGCTGGCTTTTATTTCTCAGATTCCCATTTCCCATAGTTAATTTTCTCATAATGGACCCATAGGAGTCCTTATTTTTTTCAACCCATTTATTAATTTTTTTACATACGACATAAACAAGCATGAACAGAAAACAAGCCATATTAACATTTTTTTCCTTTTACTTACAGTACATACAGTCATAAAAAATGAAAAGTGATTAGTCCAACATTACATAATTTGCTCAGTTTCTGCCTTCCCTCAAACCTCACTTTCTTCCTCCTAAACATCATTCTGCATGTACTGTTGCTGTAACATTCATTTATTTCTATGCAACTTGCTCCTTCACTTTACCAAAGATCTCCCATGAATTCTTTTCACTCTTAAATTATTCAATCCTTCAAACATTGCTGGTTTAGACATTGATTTCAATTTCCTAGTAATTGTTTTTGGGCAGCCATCATTCATCATCTCTTTTCGGCTTATCCCAGTTAGGGGTTGCCACAGTGGAACAAAGGTCTGCAGAATGAGGTTGCCAGCCCGGCGCCCAACTTTCCACAGAAGGCACATACACGCACACACACACACCTAGGGTCAATTTAGAGTGCCCAATCCACCTACAGCGTGTTTTTGAGATGGTGACAGGAAACTGGAGCACCTGGAGGAAACCAAAGTAACCACAGGGAGGACAGCAGACTCCGCACAGAAGGCACCCCAGCCGAGATTTGAACCAGAGAACCTCTTGCTGTAAGGCAGCAATGCTAAGCCCTGCACCACCTTGGCCACCCAAGAACTAAATTTAACATGTGTCTAGACAATTCAGGTCCTATGACCCAGCTTAAAAGAATCATTTCCTTAGTTACAGCCATTTACTCACCCATTATTTCTAACAGAGTACTATCCGGGGAATTTTTAAAATCTTCCAGCTCGTTACACTCCCAAAACATGTTTCTAGTTACTTCTTCTTCCCCATTACATATCCAACAATTGTTATCTACCCAAGAAAAAAATTCTTAGATGTCTGCTTAGGGTATGAAAAATACCTATGCAAATACTTCCAAGTGAAAATCATAAACTTTCTGGACTTCGTTGCATACTTGGTAGCAATAGATATGTCCGCCTATTGTTCCCTTGTAAATTGGTTTTCCAGGCTCTCTTCCCAATCTTTTCTATCCTCTTCTGATTTATTCTTATAGTTATCATGTAATATAGTAATTATGCTGTTTTTAACAGGAGATTCTGTTCCAGATTTAACTAAAAACTCTACCAGAGCAGGTCTTTCACTTAGATTTCTCCTATCCTTTTCTCTTGCCTATAATCCAGTATCAATCCCTGGTAGGGAAGTCAGTCTCTAGCCTACAGTCCAGATATCTTCTTGGTCTTGTCCAACACCATTACCTTTTCTTCTTTACTTATTAGCTCCCAATACCTTAGTTCCTTTGCCAGTTTCTTTCAAGTAATCCCAAGTCCATCTACCTCTAGCTAATTTTCTACACTTCTACTTGCAGTCATTTCTATTAGCAAAAATCACGTTTCTCTAGTCTCATGATGATTTATTTCTTAGAATACTTTGTGCTACTTTATGAATATAATGTTATGTATTATTGTTACTATTAAGTATCTGGATCCAAAATCCCACTCTCGCCTTATTTCTTGAATTTCTCCCTGATTTATCCTCATCCCTTTCCACTTTGAATTACAACATTCTGCTTGTGTTATTTATGTGAACCTTAACATTATAGCTCTAAAATATCCCTTTAAATCAGGCAATCCTAAACCACATTGTTCTATTGGAATGATCACTGTTGCCTTCTTCCCCTCCCAGATAAATTCCTTCAACTCTTTATTAATTATTGCCCACAACCTCTCCTCTGGTTGAGAAAAACATGGCGGGCGCATATATATAGCTAAGGGAACTAAAAACATTTTCAGTGCTTGTGTCTTACTATTCCTGTCCATAAACAAGAGCATTCAGTTTCAAAATTTTTGTATGATCTTTTGTTTAGTGTCTTCCACATATCCTTAGCAGCCTTTTTATTCCATACTCCTAAATATTTCATCTTATCATGTCCCCATAAATATTGGTGTAGGTGAACCAATTTTTGAGTGGGTACATAGTTTACAACTATGCTCTTTGTTTTATCTTCATTCATTTTATATCCCCAAAAGACTTGAAACTGTTACAAAATGTTCCACAGCACTAAGATGTCCATCTATGGATTTATCAGATACAAAATAATATCATTTGCAAATAACGTCAACTTTTCCTGGCTGTCATACCAACGATAACATTGAATTTCTAAGTCCCTTATTTTCTTTGCCAATTGCTATAAACATAAAGCAAATAACTGAAGAGAAAGAGGGCACCTCTGCCTGGTTCATCTGTTCAAACACAACTTATCAGAGAGGAACTGTCCCATTTTAATTCTTGGCTCTGATCATTCATATATCCTCCTAGTAAACCTTACTGCTGTATCAGGGAATGCAAATACCTCCATTGGACTACTCAAAATCTCAGCTTACTGTGTTGAATGCTTTCTCAGCATCAAGATGCACCAACAACAGCAGTATTTTTCTTACATTCTGCTTCGCTCTGGGTCATCACTGTTCTGTTAATATGAGCCGTTCCCCTTCCCCACACAAAACACATTGATCCATATTTACCAATTTTGACAACACTTTTGCCATTTTTTTATCTCGTATAAACATGAATACTTTATAATCATGGTTTAAAATTGAAATAGGTCTATATCAACTTGGGCCAGATACGTCTTTACCATTTTTAGACAATACAACCACCACTGCTTTCTTCCGAGATGTTGGTGCTTTCCCTCCCTTTAAAATACTGTTAAAAATCTTCCAGATCTTTATCACTGTCTTCCCTCCTAACTTCCAAACATCCACAGGAATACCATCTGTTTCAGACTCTCCTGCAAACTGATTATACATCACCCTTTTTATGTCATCCTCACGTATCTTAACTATTAGTTGTTGAGCATATTTATGGCTTCCATGAACATTTTCATTTCTGTTTTTTCTTGATTTCAATATTCCTCTGCTTTATACAAATTTTCATACACATTTCTGAAGCATCTCTAATTCCTCTACAACATCTTTGGTTATATTTCATGTTATAGACTCCCTAAGTCTGGCTACAACCTTTTCTACTTTCTATTGCGCAAGTCGTTGTGGCAAAAGATATATGCTCTGGAATTCTTATAAAAAATAGTTGCTTAACAGCAAGCTTTTTATACTCTTACTCATGTATATTACCCAGATACTCTCTTATGTCCTCTTTAGCACTCTGTAATTGCACCTCATCTTTTTCTGTAAGACTCCCCTTAATCTGCAACACTTTATCTTTTGTCATCCCCTCCAAATAACTCATATTACTTTGTTCATATTACTTTGTAACCAAATCTCTCTCTCCCTTTTATTTTATTCAAGTTTTAAACTCCATTTTCATTTTATCCCACACATGAGCTATAACTTCTGAAGATATTTCTAACTTCCCTGATAACTCTGAAATAATTTCCACTACACATGCCTTCCGTTCCTCTCTTTTCAGCTCACAGTTTGTAACATGCTAGTGTCTCATTTTTACTTCATTATCCTGCATCTTTACCTTAGATTTTATAGGTACATGATCCAAATCATTTTTTGGATAAGTGTCAAAACTTTCAATCAAATGCATATGGTACTGTGAAACAGAATTTCTATCAACTCTAGCCCAGCTATGATATGTTGTGGAATAAAATGTAAACTCTGTCAGATCTCCTACTGCTGAATTCATGTCATCCATACCAAATATTTTCATGAATGTCTTCATAAATCTACCCTCTTTTGTTATATTTTCCCATTAAGGTCCCCCGATACATTCTCATTATTAAAAATAAAGTTCCAGTCCTCACCTATAAGTAATATTCCCTGCTGAAAGCTTATTTCTTCCAAAATGTTCATACGCTCCTCAGTGTGCAGGCGTAATCCTCCCTTGCGAATAGCACCTTCCTACCATAGATCTAGTATTACTGCCTTCTTCCCCTTTTCTATCACTACTGAAGCCCCTCTAGCTATCAATATTATTCCTCTCCTTTTCATCTGGAGTGGATCTTCTGCTGAATATCTTTCCTGGAATCATTTGTCAAATTCACATGCTCATATATTTCCAAATGCGTTTCCAGCAACATTGGTATTTGCACTCTGCATTTCTTAATAGAATTCAATATTCTTTCATATAACCTTTAGTATAACCACCACAATAAAAGGTTGGCATTTTACACAGTCGTTTCTTCTCATCTCCATTTCAATCTACGTTACATCTTTCAAGATTTTTTGTTTGAATGGAAACTCTCAAAAAATATATTTTAGAACATCCCCATCCCCTGTTAACTTAGAACACACAGCTGTGTACATCTTTAAAACATGTTTAAACCTTCATATACAATTAATTGCCCAAAATCAATGGCTGCACCCACAGGCATTACCTATCCTAAACTTAAGGTTACCCATGTTAAAAAGCAAGTTATAGCCCATGTTGCCACTTTGACTGGTGTCTGTTCTTTTCTTATCTCTGTTGAAAAAACAGCTTGTATAGTTTTAGAAAACCTTAACTTTTAGCCTCAGCAAAAAAAAAAAAAAAAAAAAAAAAACAAAACAAAAGAAAACACCAGTGGCTATATTTAAATAAAACTAAATTGTATATTATGCATTAAAGTATTCAGGCTGTTAGGGAGGCTGCTTTCTGTTCTGTCCTATGATTTCCAGCTTTATTTTTCACTGTCTCCAATATTTTCATACTTTCCCTTCTGCCACAGTATTGTCAGGATCTACTCTTTCTGCTGGTATGACTGCACTTTTACAAACATAGTTCTTCACCACTATGAGTTAGCAAGTTTTGAACATAGTCCTCTTAGCAGATCCATATGAATCAGTTAACATTAGGATAAAAGCCAGAATAAGATAAATATCGGCTCTCATCAGGTATCAGATGAAACCCCTTGGAAAATGGTGATTCACAAGTTAAGTACACCCATATGTTATGAATTACCATGAGGATTATATATTCCTTGAAAAAGTACTCGTACTTCTAAGCTTTGTAAAGACTCCAGCTTTAATACCCACTGAGAATTATGAAACTTCTAGCACTCATACATTTTCTGATATTCATGACATCCAATTCAGAATTACTGAGGAGATACAGCTTGTGCCAACAATTAACAGGTGTAATGCAGAGAACAACATACCAGCCCATCACAGGATGCACACATATTTGGAGGGGTGAAAATTCAAATACCTGTATGTCTTTGCAATGTGGGAAGAAAAAAGGCACCCAGCAAAAACTGTGAAGGATAAAAGGAGGATTTACATACTCTGCAAAAAAAGGTCCCCATTGCACTGGAGAACCAAGGGCTGTGAAGCAACAGCACTGACCTCGGACCCTTCGGCTACCCAGTGAGCACTATAATCTGATTTAAAGGCTCAATTAAAACTATTTGTAGGATAAGACAACTGTTACTTTTTTTCATACACTATAATGGTCCTGCTCACAGTGTTTAAATGATCACTACAATTTAAAATAGATAACTTTATTTATTGTATTAATTGTCCCATTAAAATAATTTTCACACAAATGGATCCAATAAAAAAATGCTAAAATAATCTTTAAATAGTGCCTCTGAGTAGCTGTCTTACTTGGCAACAGTATAATTTCACAATTCCTTAGGGTCCAAAACAAAGAACTATTAGTCTAAAATCATGAACTATGCCAATGGCAGTAAACCTCTCTCAGTCTCTATTCACTCACAACTAGTAACATGTTTATGCCATGAAATTAGTTTTAAACTAACGGGAGACAGACTTGCAAGGTAAAGCAGATGCTTCAGTGATTTTGCTACTTACTATTTGCATTCAAGACGTGCAGAACAACTACTAATCAGTTTACTTACATGTATGTCCAGGAATTCCTTCTCATTCTTGTTTTTCAAATCTTTAAGATCATTGACTTTTAATTGCAGGGACGATAAGGCTGTTTTAAGTTTCTCCTATGAATAATAAAATATACATTCAATCAGAGACATGGACTGCAAAAATATTGTGATCACTTTACATAAATTAGTATGCTAGAATGGACACAGTGGGCAGACATACAGAGCTGTGTACTTAAGAACCAAAAGTGATGGATATACAAAATGATCTATTTTATGAACTACACTGTACAGTGCATGCTTTGTACATCATTTAATCCTAAACTGTAGGGTAGCAGAAGGTTAAATCCTGAACAGCAGTTAATGCTACCATGCAACAACTACCACCACTAAAGTGAGAACATACACTGAGAAACAAAACTGTAAACAGTTGCCTAGTGTAGCAGAGTCCTACACAGACAAAGAATTAGGTAATAGACAGACCAGTGGCCAGGAGGTCATCAGCCATTTCACTGCCTGTCAGACAGGCTGTGGACCCCACTACTCCAGCATTACATTGTCCAAAACCTCATATAATAACATTTTGTAAAAGAAGACCACATCCTTTAATCCCAAGTTAAATGTTCAGTGTAAGTAAAATGCTTCGGAATATGAGTGACTTCTTTCATGCAATCAGAATGAAGGGGGACAAGCAATCAATAAGAAGAAAACTGCAGCCAGAGTTCTCCAGGTCTCCTAGTCAGGAACAAAATTAAGCAATGCTTTATGACCTCATGATCACTGTCTTACTCATGTCTTTATCTGACTTAAGATATCGATTCTAGCAGTGTAGCACCACTTACTCTCGAGCATCATCCAGCGTAAGCTTGTATTACACCTGTGCTTTCTAAATTCCTGTTTTTTACAGTATACACCTGCCTGAGGACAGCTGTTCAGGCAGCCATACTAACATCTGCAAATAAGATTTCCTTATATTACATTTAAGATGCCACCACCCTGGACTTTCAAAATGGCTGAACACTGATGCTTAACTTCAGCTTTCCCGAAGTGAAAAGAGAGAGAGTTAGGGGTCAGTAACTCTGCCAGATTTAGTGAATTCAGTCACTGGCTAGTAAATATGCTTCCTGGACACCAGCAAAGTAACTTAGAGAGCCTGAAGGAAAATCAACTAGAAAAGGTGAAGACAGAACAATGCCTAGGATGAATCCTGCACCTGTCCAGCGAAAAGCAGTTCAAGCTCCAGCTCTGGAGGAAGACATAGCTTCCAGTAATCTAGAGGAAAAAAATCAAATGTGCTTAGAGCTGAATAAAATAATGAAACATTGAAGAAGTACATCAACTTAAACAACAAAGACTTGATTAATGAAAACATTTTTTAAACAGCTTTTCAGATGAATTTATAAAAATGCAAAAATCGGAGGTCAAAATGAGATCAAGAGCAGCTGTTTCACAAAATGGTAGAGAGAGAGCACAGAGAACACAGGGAAAGACTGAGATTTTCTACTGTACCAGAGAAACTCGAAGGAAAACACTGTATTAATTTTATAGGTTCATAGGTAGGTACTAGGCTATTGGCCTAAGGGCCTAAGGGCCTAAGTAAGCTAGCAAACAAAGTTCCTTGGCTTACTCCACCCAAGAAAGTTAATTTCCTGTGCCCCTGTCAAGCAGAGCCGTAGAAGTGATCCCTGGGGTGTATTTCTTATTTCCCATCCACTCATCAAGATATTTCTTGAAGAGTACTAATGAGGAAGTTTGCTTGACATAGATGGGTAGCTTGTTACAGAGTATAGGAAGTCTCTGGAACAGGACTCTATCACTCCAGCATGTCCTGTTTATTGTGGTGACAAGGTTTAGGTCTCTAAAGCGTGTAGCTCGGAGGGATGGGATTTCTTAAGGTGTAGCATGTCCAACAGCTCTGGGTTTCACATAGCTTTATATGTTAGGCAGAGATCTTCTCGGAGTAAGCAATATGCTACAGAGTAAAGCTGGAGTTTTTTGAGACAGTTCTGTTTCAGGTCAGTAATCCTCTTTGTGAGGTACTTCTGTGGCCTTTCCAGCTGCTGCAGATGTCTTGTGAGGTACATTCCAAAAGGGGCGTTGTACTCTATAATGGGTCTAATGAGTGCTGAGTAGAGAGGAACAATGACCTCTTTTTTTCCTGGATGAGAACCCTTTTGTGATGAGGTGTGCCACATAGAAGGATTTCCTGACTACTGTGGCGATGTGATTATCAAAGGAGAGACTACTGTCCACCTGGGTCTCAAGGTCTCATCACACATTCAGCATTAAATAGACTGCTGTTTATGTGGTAGTTCATGGGTACAGAGTTTTTATCAAAGGGGATGACACTGCACTTTTTGGCATTGAGCTTGACGCCATGCCTCTGACACCAGGCATCTGTCTCAGTGAGGCCCTTCTGTAGGATGTCCACATCATTTAGGGACTTGACTATGGCTCCTAGTTTGCAGTCATCTGTGAACTTCGTTAGCCTGTACTTCAGAGAAGTAGATACCAAACAGGAAATGTCCCAGGACTGAACCCTGTGGTACTCCACTTGTCACTGGTTTGAAATCAGATTTGAAGTCTACAACTTTTACAGTGTGGGTTCTGTCAGTGAGCTAGTTGGCAACCCATCTTGTGACGTAGGGATTTATACCTAGTTTAGTGAGTTTATCTTTAATTCCAGAATGGTGGATGGTGTCAAAAGCCTTGGCGAGGTCAAGATAGGCTGTGTGAACCACCTTACCCTAGTCTACGGCTTTGGTGACTGCCTCAAAGAAGTCGATCAGGTTCAGAAGGCATGATCTGCCTTTCACAAACCCAAACTGGTTGGGTTCCAGAGTTTGGAGGGTACCAATGTCTTTGCTTATGAGTTCCATGATGATACGTTCCATGGCCTTGCAGACCAGGCTCGTCAGGCTAATAGGGCGATAGTTCCCAGGATCAGTGGTGGCTCTCCCTTTGTGGAGTAGGATAACTGTTGCTGTGCCCATTCAGTGGGCACAAAGCCTGACATGAGACTATGATCGAACGCGGTGCTTAGGTGGGGAGCCAGCTCGTTCTAAAGTTCGTGTAAAATGCAGTCTGGGATGTTGTCTGGTCCCATGGATGCTGTGGTTTTGGTTTTAAAGAGTGTAGCTTTACCTGCATAGATGTGATTACAGGTACTCTGCATTCTTCCTGTATAGATATGGGCCCTTTATGGAGTGAGGGGGGGGGGGGGTAAAGTTAGCATTAAATCTATCTGCAGGATGTTGGCAATATCAGTTGGTTTTGTAATTTTCATGCCGTTGTGCTGTAACTCAGAGCAGATCTGGGTGCTGCCACTGAAATTTTGACATAGCTATGGAATGCTTTGTGGTTGCCCTTAGAATCACTGGCAATTTTGTTTTTGTAGCTAGCTTTGGAGGACCTTATCAGGGATTTCAACTTCTTACTGAGGCTGACCAGCCAGCTCCTCCACTCATGGGATTTGCAACAGTTTCTTCTTTCTATTGTAGAGTTTGTTTATAGCAGAGGACCACCAGATTGGCTTTTTTTTTTGGAGGCTAGCGCCTTGATTCTGTTTGGGATAGCACGATCCATGCACTCGTGTAAGTGCTTATATGGTGCATTTGTGTAGGATTTAGTAGTCATAACTGTATTGTCAATCTGCATGGATGTGATGAAGGTCGCCACTTCTGTCTTATGAAGCATGAAGTTGGCTTTGGAGAAATTTTTTACCGTGGTTTCTTTAATGGTGGGTGGGATGCGGATATCTAGGGTGATTAGCTTATGGTCGGATCTGACCAACGAGGAATTGATTTCAGGTGTGGAACACTGGTCACTCATGTCGGTAATGACTAAGTCTAGGATATTGTTGCCTGGGGGTGTGGATAAGTGATCCAGGGGATTGGAATTTATGAATTCCAGAAAACATTGTGCGAAGGTGTTGGTACAGGAGTAGTTTTCCCAGTTAATGGTGGGATAGTTGAAATCGACCATTATTAGGGTGTTTGATTGAACCCTAATATTTTCCAGTATATCAAGAAAAGAGGAGTGGGAATCTTGGGGCATGGTGGGGATCTGTAGCAAGCTACAATTTGGATTGCAGTTTTGCCCAGAGTTAGTTGCACTTGGATAACCTCGGCTGCATTATGCTGTGCAACTAGTCTGGAGGTGTGGATATCCTTAATGAATATGGACACACCTCTGCTTTTGGTGTTCTGGTCCAGGTTATATGCCGAACAGTGTGGTATGACTTATAATCTGGTAATGCAGGGGTGCTCTCCAGAGCTTTGAACCAGGTCTCAGTCACTGCACAGATATCAATGTTCTCCATTTTAAGGAGTGCCTTGAGTGAGTGCATTTTGAGATTTAGACTTCTAGCACTGAGTAGCATTACCCTCAGTTTTTGCTTGCTGTTCCTGTTATGGTGGTGAATTTGTCATTTGAACCTTGCCTAAAAAAGACACTATGGGATGGCAAGAGCCTTAGCCAGTATCCGGAATCCCAGGGGTGACAGGTGCAGGCCATCTCTGGCAAAGCATCGTGGTCTGTTAACCATGTCAAGCACAAATAAGCAAGTCTACTAATATTCCACAGCATGAGTTAACTTCAGGGCATATCATATGTATGCTCCAAACCTGACAATGAAAAAAACAGCTAAGATCTGCATTAGTAAAGATGCAATCATACCACCAAAAAAAAAATTGATCCTGACAAAACTGTGTCCAAAGGGCAAAGTAATAAACCTGGAGAAAGTAAAGTGTTTGTGGAAATGTTTATTAAATGTATATTTGACAGAAGAGAAGTAAATACATCCCATCAATCAGAGAATGTTGAGAGGCAGGTATGAGACTAACTGTTGAAGCCAGCTGTCTCCTGGAGGATCAAAGCCACTTTTGATGAAGAACAGGCTGTGGAGGAAATGCAAAAGTTGTTGAACAAAATGTAAGCCAAAAAACAGAAGGGGAATCTGTTTCTCATTCTTCTGATAACAGAGCTCATAATGAGACTTTGCAAGTGAAACCTTTCTCAATGTTCCAAATGAAAATGCTTCAGACACAAAAAAGCACACCAGTCAACAGGAAAAATCAAGAGTTCCTTGAACTTAGTCTGGGGATGGGAGATTGAGATGAACAGGAAGACCAGCAACACTGAAATTAGTGAATAAATGTGAGATTATAAAGCATCAATCACATTTATGAAATATTGCTTTGCAAGAAAAAAGGGAAAGACTGGACTTCTGTTGACTTTGTTAAACTTGTAGGGGACTGAAAAGCATGCCCCACTTCATGTAATTAATATTTGGAAGGACACTGAAGGAAAAGAAAAAAGTAACTTAAGTATTTCTTGATATAAATTTGCATGTTATATAGCAGAGTATTTTTGGTTATTGTATGCAACAGAGATATTAAAGTAAGCAAGTGCCTTTTTCTTCTTGTTTAGTTTTAAACATGTACGCATTACAGTGTAAACAGAGATGAAAGGATGGACAATTTGCATGTTATATAGCAGCGTATTTTTGGTTATTGTATGCAACAGAGATATTAAAGTAAGCAAGTGCCTTTTTCTTCTTGTTTAGTTTTAAACATGTACGCATTACAGTGTAAACAGAGATGAAAGGATGGACAAAAGCATGTTTAAGTTAACATGCTGTAATCTTGGGTGGGGGTGAGGTGTAAAAGCCCACACATTATAATTTATGTAGAATTGATACATTTTTATTTTACTTTTGCTTAAGTGAATTTTTTGTGAAAGCAAATAAATAATCTAATGAAAAGTTTTTGTTTAGCAAATAAATGATAAGTTTGAGATGTATACAGTTGAGGGCAGATGTACATTTTATTCTTGTATTTCCATGAAAACATGCTGCAATAAAAGCCAGAACTAGCAATGTTTTCTGAAAACATACAAGTTATTTTTCACATGTGCAAGGAGAATACAGATAAGACAAGAACCGACAGCAATTAGTGTACGTAATAACACAGGTTGTAACATGCATCTTAGCAAGGATAACCTTAATTTTAGGTTAGACTTTGCCTGTATGTATAGCTGTTGATTTGGGACAATTGTTCTCATCAGAAAGGTTAAACTGCATTATTTGAAGATGTACATAGTTTTGCATATTTGTTTTAAGTTAATACATTCTAGGAGTATTTTAATGGCTTTCAATAAAACAAAGACTAATTTAAAATATGACAATGGTTCAAATGAAGATGACAAGAAACAACTGTTTAAAAGATCAACCTGCCAAACATTAGTTGGTGGATGTAACACAAAACCTGGAAACGGACATATATAAAAAAACTACCATATATAATAAGGTGGGAATAATAACTTCTTGTCATAATAATTATATTAAACATATTATTTTTGAACATGAATGGCCTCAATGGTATAAACAAAAAGGAAAGAATATTGAATTATGTTAAGAAAAATACAGAATGCAAATAGCAAATGCTAAAGGAGACATACTTCAAAAGAAATGAACATGTGAATTTGATAAAGAAAGGATTTCAGAAGGGATATTCATCAGAGTAGCACTGACAAAGAAAAAGGGGAAAACACATACTAATTGCTAGAGGAGCTCCAATGGTGGTAGAGCTGGAAAAATTATAATAATGGTTGCTTTGTGGTAGTATGGGGCTACTGACAAGGCAGGAGGATAACGCTGGCATGTAGTTATATTCCACCTAAAACTGCTATTATGGAGCTTAGGAAAAATTGGGAGAAATAGTCAGCTTTCAGCAGGGAATATTACTTATAGACAGGACAGGATTTGGATTTACATCGGTAAGGATGAATCTGGGGAACCTAGAATGGAACATATAGCAAAAGAGGATAGATTTCTGAATAAATTTATAAAAATATTTGTTATGGAAGATATGATTTCAGTAGTAGAAACTCAGGGAGAATGGACATATTATCTTCCAAGGTAAGATAATGGAGCTAGACTAGACAGAAATTATTTTTGACATGTACATTTAATCAAAAGCTTCAACACACATCCAATAACTATTTCAGATCATGTGCCAAAAACAACTAAGATAAATATGCAGGGTAAAGAGGTAAAAATGAGACACTAGCACTTCCCCATCTAGTTATTAAAAAGAGAGGAAATTAAGGAATGGGTAGTAGAAATTATTCAAGAGTTATTAGGGAAGACAGAAATTTCTTCAGAAATTATTTCTAGTGAGTAGAATAAAATAAAAGCAGAGTTTATCAATTGGGTAGAAATAAAACAAAAAAAAGACATGGTTAAAGAGTAACAAGAATTATTTAGATTGGCTGACAAAGGTTAAAGTACTGCAGAACAAGTGAAAACTCACAGAACAAGAAGAGGCACAATTGCAAATGCTAAAGAGAAAATAAGGGAGTAGCCAGATAACATGCATGAGTTTAGAAAGACTGTTGTTAAGGAACTGTTTTTGATAACAACTCCAGAGCACAAAAACTTTCAGCACAATGACTTAAGACAACAGAAAGTGGAATGGGTTGTTGCGAAACTTAGGAAACCTGTAACAAGAAATACAACCATTGATCCTATAGAGGTATTGCAGATATTTCAGAAATATTATGAAAATGTATATAAAGTGGAGAAATGTGAAAAATCAAGAAATAAAACACAAATTGAAATATTTATGGAAGACTTAAGTATGCCAACAGAAGAGTTAAGCTTGGAGGAGATATGATAAAAATGATGATGTACAATCAATCAATCTGCCTGAAAGTCTCCAGGAATAGATGATAATTCTGTGGAAGTTTGAAAGGTAGGAGGGAAGAAAGTGATTAAGATCTGGATGTTTTAACAGTATTTTAAAAGGACGGGAACTGCCAGCATCCTGGAAGAAAGTTGTGATGGCTGCAATACCTAAACAGAGCAAAGACACATCAGACACAGGCTCAGTGTAATTTGAAACCATGATTAAAACATGTTTAAGTCTATATGAGCTAAAAGAATGGTAAAGGTGTTGCCAAAAATTGATAGATATGCATCAGTCTGATTTTGTGGATGGGAGGCAAACATTTTACGTTAACAGAACAATGATGATCTGAAAGGAAGCAGCGTGTAAAAAAACTACCACTGTTGTTGGTGGGTCTTCATGTAGAAAAAATATTCGCTAGAGTAAGCTAGGATTTGATGAGCAGGGAAATGGAAGCAGTCGCATTCCCTGCTACAATAATAAGGTTGACATGAGGGATGAGAGGCAAAAATTAAAGTGAGACGGTTCCTTTCTGACAAGTTATATCTGAACAGAGAAATTATGCAGGGGTGCCCTCTAATTGCAAAGAAAATAAAGGACTCAAACTCAATGATATAATTGGTATGGTAATCAAGAAAATTATCTGTATTTGCAGGCAATATCATTTTGTACCTAATAAAACCAGAAAAGGCCATCTCAGTGTTGTGGAACATCTTGAGACAGTTTTAATTCTTTTCAGGATATAATACTAATGAACATAAAACAAAGGCTATAACTGTAAGCTATGTACTTGCACATGAATTGGTCCAGTAATACCCATATTTAAGGGGACATGATAAAATGAAGTATTTAGTAGTATGGATTAAAAATGTAATGTGACCTGATCTAGGGATGTCACTGCCCCACTTTAACCAGCCTTCATTATGCCAGTCACTGAATATAATGCCCCCTTTGGCATGTATCTATTCTGACATGTGCAACAACTGGAATGCCTGCAGAAATAGCTTATTAAAAGGATACAATGTCTAAACAACATGTCCTACATGGACTGACTCAAAGCTCTTTCACTATACTCGGTATCCTATAGACTGCTAAGAGAAGACTTGTGTCTGGTGTACAAAATATCCTCTGAACCATTACTGATGGATTTACTGCACATCAGCAAGTCAAATGCTATCAGAAGTACTCATTAGAAGGATCTAAACCTGTTCTGCACCATCAACATTACTGCTTGGAGGGATAGGTATATTTTGCAGAGGATATTACTGCTATCGAATAGACTCCCCATCCACATAGAACATAGTTTATCCCTGTCCTTGTTCAACACCACTGGTCATCTATGTATGGGAAATAGAAAATATACCTCAGGACTGCCCCTGTACGTAATGGACAGATGCAACTCATAAACACTTTATCCCATGAATGTTCACTCACATTATCGATGGTATATTCCCAGTTATTCTCATTAGTGGTAATATATAATTATCAACCATGGAATAGGTAAAGCCACTCTATAACCAAATGGGAGAGGTTATTTCAAGCACAAAAAAGGAAATTGGCTAGGCTTAAAACGGCCCACAAGGGTAGCAGGCCTATGGATAGCAAGATACAAGCAGTGAAAATGTTTTTATTTCCTTAGTTTTATATACAGGTCAAGCATACTTGTATCAGCCAGAGGATACGTTGTGGACAGTAGCTGAAGGATTTTATCTGGGAAGGGAGAAGAGCAAGGCTCAAATGGAATACGTGGATCTTTCCAAAAGCACAACGTGGATTAAGATTTCCTGATTTGGTGGGCTATTTTAGAGCTACATAGTTATGGCTCATATACATAACACAAGCAGAAAACTATAATTCAAAATGGAAAGGGATGATGATGAAGCGGGGGGGGGTTCAAGAAATAAGGGGAGACTGTGATTTTAGATGCATATCCTTAAGGAAAACAACAACAGCCACACAGAATATTACACATTACTGTGAAAATAACACCGGCCACACAGAATATTATATATTACTGTGAAAATAACATCGGCCACACAGAATATTATATATTACTGTGAAAATAACATCAGTCACACAGAATATTACACATTACTGTGAAAATAACATCGGCCACACAGAATATTATATATTACTGTGAAAATAACATCAGCCACACAGAATATTACACATTACTGTGAAAATAACATCAGCCACACAGAATATTACACATTACTGTGAAAATAACATCAGCCACACAGAATATTATACATTACTGTGAAAATAACATCAGCCACACAGAATATTACACATTACTGTGAAAATAACATCGGCCACACAGAATATTATATATTACTGTGAAAATAACATCGGCCACACAGAATATTACACATTACTGTGAAAATAACATCAGCCGCACAGAATATTACACATTACTGTGAAAATAACATCAGCCACACAGAATATTACACATTACTGTGAAAATAACATCAGCCACACAGAATATTACACATTACTATGAAAATAACATCGGCCACACAGAATATTACACATTACTGTGAAAATAACATCAGCCACACAGAATATTATATATTACTGTGAAAATAACATCAGTCACACAGAATATTACACATTACTGTGAAAATAACATCGGCCACACAGAATATTATATATTACTGTGCAGCTAAATTGATAACTGATAACGTTCTGCCACAAGAACACAGGGTAGTGAGAGAAAGGAAGGGGAGAAATCAAATACCATCATGGAAGCATCGAACAGAGAAAACTATAAAGCAAATGAGACAAGAAGTGTCAGTGTCGGAGGAGTATAGAAGAGGGAACAAATCAACCAAAATACAAAGAAAGGTAGATGTGATAAAGGCAATCGGCAGTATTAAAACAGATCAGGATCTGTCATGCATTATCAGCACAGGTGGAAAACTTGGAAGATGTGCAGATAAATATAAAGGAAAACTACAAAAATAAGCAATTTATTGATGACCCATAAAAGTCTTATAGAGAATTGGGAAAAAAGGCAAAACGAATTGAAAGACCACCCAAAAAAAAGAAGAAATAGATACATTTTAGAGAAGGATCTATGAAGATCCTGTAGAACGTAACAAAGATGCTAAATGGATAGAAGATGTAAAAGATAGAATAAGAAGTTTAAAGGTACAGGATATGAAATGGGATGAAGTAACAACCAGAGAGACTGAAACAAAGTTAAGAAAAACCTCTAATTGGAAAATCCCAGGCAGTACCTAACTTCTGGTTAAAATATTAATATCTTTGCACGAAGATTTAGCCATGTGTAAGAATTATTTATATGCACACCCTGAACAGACACCAACCTGGCTAACAAACAGGAAAAACAATGCTCCTGCTTAAGAGTGAGCCTGCAAGCTACTGTAAAAATTATAGACCAATAACTTGCCTTCCAATGATGTATAAACTCTACACGAGAACTGATGCTGACAGTTTATAGTCATTTGGAAAATAACTCAATTATGGCAATATAAGAAAATGTCAATAAATGTCATATGGAACAAAGGATCATTTGTTGTTAAATAAATAAAGTCATAATGGAGAACTGTAAAAAGGGGAAGAATCTAAGTATGGCATGGATTGACTACAAAAAAGCATTTGATAGTATCCCCCATTCATGGATAAAAGTGTGCTTAAAAATGTATAAGATACATCCTGCACTGATCAGCTACATTACAGTAACCATGAAACAGTGGCAGATCACTTTGCAATTAAGCCATGATAAAGGACAAAGTATTACCCCAGGAATAAAAATTCAAAGGGGGGTATTCCAGGGTGACTCCCTGTCACTGCTGCTATTCTGCCTTGCCCTTAACCCATTAAGCTGTCTACTTAACAGCTTAGGTCATGGCTATAATTTGGCTCCTAGAAAACAACAGCGTGCAAAGACTTCTCATTTTCTCTTTGTCGATGATTTAAAACTGTATAGCTCATCAGATGAGGAACTGAACGTACAAATACGAGTTGTCAAAACTTTTTTGGATGATATAAGAATGTCATCTGGTCTTGATAAATATGCAAAAGTGACCTTTAAAGCAGGAAAATTGCAGCACCAGGAAAACATCAGTTTGGGCAAGAATGTGATATAAAAGAACTTCAGCAAGAGGGATCATATACATACTTGGGAACTGATGAAGGATCAACAATAAAACATGAACAAATGCAAACAAAACTTAGTAAGGAATACATTAGAAGGGTTAAATTAATCCCAAAAACTGCGTTGACATCTAGGAACAAAATGAAAGCAATAAACCAATTTCCTCTTACTGTCCTAACTTACAATTTTGGAGTGATTGACTGGCCCCAAAACCTGTTGGGTAGATTAGATAGGAAAAGAAGATGGATGCTTTATGCTTTAATGCTTTATACTTGGTATGCACGGATTTATAAAAATCAGTGCATACCAAGATTGGGCGGCCATGGTGGTGCAGTGGTTAGCATTGCTGCCTCACAGCAAGAGGTTCTCTGGTTCAATTCTCGATTGGGGTGCCTTCTGTGCGGAGTTTGCATGTCCTCCTTGTGGTCGCGTGGGTTTCCTCCGGGTGCTCCGGTTTTCTCCCACATCCCAAAGATATGCAGTAGGTGGACTGGACACTCTAAATTGGTCCTAGGTGTGAGTATGCGTGTATGTGCCTTCTGTGGAAGGTTGGGCGCCGGGCTGGCGTGCCAATCATGAGCGGACAGATGATCCACTGTGGCGACCCCTAACCGGGAAAAGCCGAAAGAAGAAGCAGAAAAAGTGCATACCAAGATTATGTATTCCCCATTCCGAAGAAGGGATGGGCCTCCTTGAAATTGATTACATGTATAGATCTGCAATCGTGGGACTCCACACATATCTGTTTACCTCACAAGACCCAAACATAGTGAAAGTTTTGAAACATGAAAAGAATAAATCTAAGATGAATTCTCTGCTTAACCTAGCAGAAGCTAGTCAAGCAGGAATGGATTAGCAGAAGGGTACTGGAGGGGCAGTAGGGTGAAGATTGGCGTGTCCAGGCTCATTACAATAAGCAGTACAGGAGCCTGGCGGACTCCACGCTGCATAAGTGGTAATCCACTTTGTTTGGAGGTTGCTTATTCAAACTTCACACATGTACTTCCAATGGGCACACACATACAACCAAAGGGCACTCATCAAAAAGAGGGCAAACATGCCACTGTGGAGGCAGGAGTTAGGGCACAATCCCCAGTAGCATCATGATTCTGCACCAGAGCCCTCGATCTCCTTACCAGCCTTGAACGTGGGTTGGTTCAAGCCAGGGAGGAGGAAGGTAAGGTGAGTCTTCGGAGAGAAGTCAGTGGTCAGCTGCAGGGAGACAAAAATATGTATACTATAACTTCAATTCCTATCAGCTATAATTGATACCTACTCCACCAATAGAGGTTTTCTCCACATGTCTCCACAGTAAGTGTATATTGCCTGGCTAGGCATAACTAGCCAACAAACAAATAAAGAAAGGTAATGTTTCGTAAACAAAACTAATGTGTTAACCTCCCTTTAGCTTGTTTACCCAGTTTTACATTTTTCTTACTACACTTTAGTCCCATCAGCATAAAACAGCTGTCTATACATGGGAATTGTGCATAAATTTCCTATAATTTTCCTTTTTGTATTACATAACTTAGGGAATTATGTCGCCACTCTGCTTACTGGACAAGCTGCAGGATGTCACAATGCTTTATTTTGGTTGTTGATAAATGAAATGCAACCATAAAACTGCTAACAATTAATTATTTAAAACAACCACACAAAAAAAAAAAAAAAACAGCAATGAAAATCTAATTTTAGTGAAACTCCACTGCTCAGTAAGAAGTCCTATAACGGGTAAACAAATGTTTTGGTCATCTCTGGTGCCTGCAATGTGAGAATTACTTAATAAAGCAATACAGTGACCAACAGATAGCAAGCACCTGAATATGACAGACACTGAAGACCCATTCCTCACAACTTTTCAGCTGAAACCTGTATATTTTATTAAACATTTGCTTTTTGTCTTATTTTTACAGTAGTTAACTAAAAAGTGTTACTCATCTTGTTAACTGACTACATATGGCAGGTAACTGAACTGTCCCAGTACTTTTGTGTAATGTAATTTTCTTTTCACTATTTTACCTCAAGCGACTTGTGCAGAACTGCAGCTAGGTCATTAGGTGCCCTGTGCAAATTCCGGCAATGCCAACCCTCTTAACTCAAAGCTGAGAAGCATTAGAAAAAAAGTCTTCTCAAAGTTGAAGACCAAAGAAGCTCTTCTCTGAAACTGTAGCAAGCTGCTTGCTACTAGTGTAAGAAGCAGTTTGCTACAGTTAAATCACTATGCACTGATAACTTTGGCACTTCAGCCATAACTGCAAATGCAGTATCACTATTCATTCATGAGGACAGTACCGCTATCTCCTACCATCAGCCTCCCGACAGCTTGCAGTTGGGGGCAGGGAATCTTTTCAGTGCATCCCAGTTATTTCTGGTTCTGACCATTTACCATTTTGTTACCTTCAGTCTAGTTTGTGCCATTAGAAAGATGAGGTCTCCAGAAATGAATAGATTTCAGAGCAGATTTCATTGTCAATTCAGAAAAATTCCTATGATATACCTCTTTCCAATTTATAGTCTTAGAATGATGAGGTCTCTAGAACTGTGCATATTACTACATGAAGGACATCAATGTCCATATAAGAGAACTTCTTCTCAACTGCCTTTGTCCAGTCTATGCCCATGGAATGAGGAGTTCCCCAGAAATGTACATAGTACTCTACAATGAACATTACTGACTGTATTTACTCTACAATAGATGTTAGCAACTACCCGTACACAAGAATAATACACTTCTTGCTTTGGTTTGTGATCACATCCTAGTATTCCAACAATTTTTTATTTGGTCTCCTCAGACATCAAACTACCAACCTGGACCCCTACCCCATGTCCATGCTGGGCCTATCAGTATTGCTGGGGCTGGTCGTGGATTATAATGCCATCCTGGGGGCTTGGCTGTCTGTGCTCTCATCTGGGTTTTTTTCTTTTATATGCCCAACCCACTCCCTTTTGTCCACCTGCTATGCTCATTGACCATGTCCTGGGCAACTCTTCTCTTTGTACCTACCACAACTTCCCTTTGGCAGCGTGATCAACAAGTGGCCTCCCACCAAGACAGGCACACCCATCACTCCTTGCAGTCACCCGAGCTGCTAACTAAACCCATAGTCAGGGCTTTATATCTCTACGCCACAGAAGCGGCTATTATCTCAACAACCTTTGTCGGTATTCTGTCATGATAGCTGCTTATGTTTTATGTTTAGGTAATCAGATAAAATCACCCGAACTCTCCTTCCTCTTGAGTTAATGCCAAGCCTTCAGAATGTATATATTTTGCCTTGTCTGCTAACACGTCAGATGTCCTTGTAACGTCTAAGCAGACAGTGAGCACAGCTCCTTTCTGTTCTAATGTCCTGGTTATCCAGTCAGATAACAGTATAAGAGCTATCTGGCATAACTTTCCTGTCAATGAGTCAATGAAATCCTAGGATATTTGCACCCATGAAGATTCTGTCATTAGTATGACAGCAAACTCTTGTTACTATCAAAGCAAAATAACACCTCTGAGTAACCTAACAACACCCATGAAGATTTTGTCACAAGTATGACAGCAAACTCTTCTTACTATCGAAGCAAAACAACACCTCTGAGTAAAGAAACAGCAAACTCTTTTGAGAACAATTTTCTATACTCACACGGAGAACTTTAACTTACTAACCGAATACACAGTGGATTCTTAACATACAGAAGTTACTGCTACATTGTCTAAACTGCTAATCTGTGTCTGAAAATTTTGAATTTTGTGTATGTATTCACCATCCACAACAATCAACAAAGAACCAACAACTTTGCAGATGGAAATTCAGAAAGAAAGTTCATGTGTCAACACAACCCATACATAAATTCTGCTACTTAATGATATTCATCAGGTGTGTCCCTTACCTCATATACACTGACGGACTCATGCAGGAACATAAAACTGTGGGTGGAATGTCTGGGAACACACAGGACACAAATAAACGTCTCATCCTCCTGACAAAACAACTCCAGCCTCCGTCTGTGCTCTGCACAGCATTGCTTTGTTCTCCTGCTTGTAGCACACAGATTCTGCATCTCTTCTTTTTCCCTGAAGTCTGTTTCCTGCCTCAGTTGTCACAGATTCGATTCTTGGGCTCTTTGAAAAGCAGTAACCAGCTTTACAGTCTCTCTGGGCATTTTGGTGAGAAATTTCTATTTAGTTTAAGAATTCTGTGAATGCACACTCAATAGAACTGGTTTCCTCAGTCCAGAATCACTGCAGTTTGAAACAAACTCAATAAATAAAATGTCATAAGTAACCACAGAAAGAACACTACAGAGCCACATTAACAGCAACTGTCCTTCTTAGTTTCATTTTCAAGGCACAGGAAGTAGAATGTGTGGAGAAGTGACCGCCTCCATTTAAAGGGGCAGTGCACTTGGCAGTTGCTACAGAGCTTGGCTTATTATCTGAGAGAAAATTAACATGACTTTTAAACAGCTGTTTTAATATAAGCATTCTGTTATGTCAAATTTGACAAAAGTTATTGAAGTAAAATATTCTACAGAAATTCAAATATACAAAGGCATATGTTACGTACCCATTTTTATCACCCTGCAACGTCTTCTGATATTTCCTTTCTCCTGTACTTCATCCTAACCTGCTTCTCCCTTACCTATTTTTAAATTTAGTTACACAGTTGTAAAGTGGGTGGGCATGCCAGTAGTAGAGGTCATTTTTTTACATCTGTGACCCCAGCAATAGGTGCTAGTAATTTTTGCATCAATTTATACAAAAAACTTCATGCATCAAAGGAGTGGAAAGATTTCTATAAATATATATAATTATAATGTCAATGCATCTTTAGTTTTAATTCCAGGGCATATTTTTTTTCTGCCTAGATGTACAAATAAAATAAATCTTAGAAATGAAATTTTAATTTGTTGTCTACATTTATGTTTATGTTCCATTTTTATTTTTTTCTGAAGAGCACATATAGGTTCATAGGTTCATACTAGGCTATCTGCCCTGGGGCAATTATAAGCCTAGCCCGATTCTGTATGGCTTACGCCACCCCTTGATTTGAGTATACTGTGCCCTTTTTAAGGTTTAGTTTACTGTGCCTCTGTCTAATAGTGACACGGGAGTAATCCCTGGGACAAACCTACAATCCCCCATCCACTTACCGAGATTCTTCTTGAAGAGATTCAGTGAGGTGCTCTGCCTCACATGAACTGGAATTCTATTCCAGAGCGAAGGGAGCCTCTGGGTTATGAACCTGTCCCTCCAGCAAGTTCTATTTATTTCTGTGCTGAGGTTCAAGTCCCTCGAGTGTGTGGCTCTAAGGGATTTAGATTTACTGAGGTGGAGCATGTCCATTAATTCTGGATTTGACATAGCTTTGTATGTCAGGCATAGATCGCCTCGAAGTAGGCGGTATGCAACTGAGTAGAGATGGAGTTTTTTTAACCGAGCAGCATATGGCATCTGTTTGAGACCATTGATCCTCTTGGTGAGATACTTTTGGGGTCTTTCTAATTACTGCAGGTGTCGGGTAAGGTACATCCCAAAAGGGGCATTGTATTCTATGATGGGCCTGATGAGGGATGAATAAAGGGGCACAATTACCTCTCTTGATCTTGATGTGAAACCCTTCGTGATGAGGTGGGCTATGTAGAAGGTCTTTCTAACCACTTTGGCAATGTGGTTTTCAAAGGAGAGATTGTTATCAACTTGGGTCCCCAGGTCCCTAATAACTTTCTCTGTACTTAATGGGTTTCCGCCTATGTGGTAATTTGTGGGCACATTGTTTTTGCCAAAGGGTATGACTATACATTTTTTGGCATTTAGCTTTAAACCATGGCGCTGGCACCAGTTATCTGTCTCTGTGAGACCTTTTTGAAGGATGTTTGTGTCAGCTGGAGAGTTGATTATGGCGCCCAGTTTGCAGTCATCTGCGAACTTGGTGAGCCATAGTCCTCCCACGTTTGCCTGTACCTCAGAAAAGTATATACCGAACAAGAGTGGTCCCAGGACAGAACCCTGTGGGACGCCACTTGTGACCGGTTTCGAGTCTGACATGGCTCCAGCAACTCTCACTCTGTGGGTTCTGTCTTTCAGCCAGTTTGTGACCCATCTTGTGACATAGGGGTTTATATTTAAGCTGGATAGCTTATCTATGATGCCCGAGTGGGGTATTGTGTCAAATGCCTTTGCAAGGTCCAGATAGGCTGTGTGGACTACCTTCCCTTCATCTATGGCTTTGGTGACTGTTTCAAAGAAGTCAACCAGGTTCAAAAGGCAGGATCTGCCCTTGACAAAGCCGAACTGGGTAGGATCTAGTGTCTGTAGGTCCCCAATGTCTTTGTTTATGAGCTCCATGATGATCCTCTCCATAGCCTTGCAGACTAAGCTAGTCAGGCTTATGGGGCGATAGTTTCCAGGGTCCGTAGAGGCTCCACCTTTGTGGAGTGGGACCACTGTTGCTGTACGCCATTCTGTGGGCACATATCCTGTAGTGAGGCTGAGATTGTATAGCTGTTTTATTTGAGGGATTAGTTCATCTTGTAGTTCATGTAGGACACAACCTGGGACGCCATCTGGTCCAATGGAAGCAGTGTTTTTTGCTTTGGAGAGGGCAGCCTTCACCTGAGCATCTGAGATGTTTGGGAGGCAGCCCTCTGCCGGGATAGATACTTGCTCTTTTGGGGGGGTGGAGAAGTTTGCTCTGAACCTGTCTGCCAGGATATTGGCGATGTCTGTGGGTTCAGTGTATTTTTTGTCGTTTAGAATCAACTCAGAACAAGTCTGGGAGTTGCATCCCAGGTTTCTAACATAACTGAAAAAAGCCTTATGATTGTCTTTGGTGTCCTGTGCAATTTTTCTCTCAAAGCTGGCCTTGGAGGATTTTATGAGGGATCGTAATTTTTTGCTAGTACTGATCAGAGATGCCTTCCCTATTAGGGATTTTGCTCTATCATGTAGTAGCTTCCTCCTTCTGTTGTACAGTTTATTTATGGCAGGGGTCCACCAGACTGGACGCCTGCCTTTGGATGATTGGGTCTTGGTTTTGTTTGGGATGTCCGTAGAATGCATTTATATAGGATTCTGCAGTTTGGGCTGTAGTTTCCACTGGCCCTGGGGCCTTGAAGGATTCCACTTCAGTTTTGAGAAGTGAGAAGTTCGCTTTTGAGAAGTTTTTCACTGTGGTTTTCCAGGCTGGGGTTGGGGTCGGGATGTGGACATCCAGTGACATTAATTTATGGTCTGATCTTACCAATGAGGGATATACTTCTGGTGTGGAGCATAGAGTCCCCATGTTGGTAATGATCAGGTCTAGTATGTTGTCCCCTCTTGTGGGAGTGGTGACTAGTTGTTCCATAGCATTTGAGTTTATAATTTCCAGGAATCTTTGGGCTAAGGTGCTGGGGCTTGAGTAGTGCTCCCAGTCAATGTTTGGGTAGTTGAAGTCGCCCAATATAATGGTGTTCGGAGAGATCTTCATGTTCTCCAATGTTTTCAGGAAGGCCGTATGGGATTCCTGACTTTGAGAGGGTGGTCTGTAGGATGCTATAAACTGAAAAGCAGTCTTGCCCACTGTTAGTTGCACATGGATGGTCTCCGATACTGCAATGCCACTAACCTGGAGGTGTGGATATCCTTGATAAATATGGAAACTCCCCCTCCTTTTGTGGTTCGGTCCGGGTTTTGGGGCCGAAAAGCATGATACGAGGTATAGCCTGGTAGTGCTGGGGTGCTCTCTGGAGCCTTGAACCAGGTTTCTGTCACTGCACAGATATCGATGTTCTCCATACTGAGGAGAGCTTCGAGTGCATGCATCTTGAGGTTAAGACTTCTGGCGTTTAGCAGCATTACCCTTAGTTTCTTGTTCCTTGTGCTGTAATGATCAGGTCTAGTATGTTGTCCCCTCTTGTGGGAGTGGTGACTAGTTGTTCCATAAGCATGGGGGTGGGTTTGACTTTTGAGCCTTGCCTAAAAAAGGCACTATGGGGGTGGCAAGAGCCTTTGCCAATATCTGAAAGCCCAGTGGTGACAGGTGCAAGCCGTCCCTAGCGAAGCAACGTGGCTTGTCGAGCATGTCATCCCAGGCTGACAGACACTGGATCCCCTTTGAATGACACCAACATTTTAGCCAATTGTTAAAATCGATCATTTTGTCTTTGTACTGTGCTGTTGAATTTCACTTTCTACTTCAACATATACTCATAGTTAACCTTTGTCAAAGCTGTAATGGCCAGGATGTGCTATACATCACAGGAGAAGGGGATATGTGGTTCTAGTCCTATAAGGTATCCTATTAGGACCAACTCATACAAAGCTGGAATAGTTTTTGAATCAGGAATGGTCTTAGGAGGGATGCTATCTAGACCCAGAGGTCAGGAATGTCATTGCTTCTTGAGATGGTGGCCACCATGTACTCCAGGAAACATCTGATCCCTATCACCTGTCACGGTGACCTGCTTACCTTCTTCAGGGTTGCCTGACTACTCTGTACTTCTAAGCAGCTCTGCAGTTCCCATCCCATCTATGACACAGACTTTTGTAAATACAACACTAATTGGTGTACACACAGCTCAGCAGTCACTATACCACTATCTATCAATCATCTATCTATCTATCTATCTATCTATCTATCTATCTATCTATCTGAAACTGTGTAGAGCTTTCTAACTATCTCGAACTGCAATACTCTCTCCCCTCCCCCAAATTTATTTTATTTATTTATTTATTTATATTTGTTGACTGGGAGTGTCCGACTGGACGTAGGTCCATTTTCAGCGGAGGCCCGGGGAGAAAAGCTCCACAGTTAAAATAAACAGACAGTAGCTACATTGGATTACATAGCGATTAACAATTTACATAGCAATTACTTACAACATATTTAAAGATGAAGAACATAGTACATCAGTAGACAACTAGAATCTTTATCTGTGATTCTCACAAATTCTCAAGCACTGTGGGCACAAGCAACTCATGACTTATCTTACTGAAGAGAACCTTATCACCCCTACACAGCACAGCTTCCACCCCCACCACAGCACCACCACTGCTCTCCTCTCCTCTACTAGCTCCATATCTCTAACTAGAGACAATAACAAACTGGTCTACTGCCTCTTCTTAGATCTCTCTGAAGCCTTTGACACTGTCTCCCACTCCATCCTTCTCTCCTGAGTCTCACAACTCAGTCTCTCCCCTTCTACTATATCTTGGTTTTTCAGCTTCCTCACTAACAGGCAAAAAGCCATCAAATGGCTCTCTGCTCTCTCTCCCTTCCTCCATACAAAAATGGGAGTCCCACAAGGCTCAGTTCTTAGCCCCCTTCTTTTTAACATCTTTACCAAACAGCTCCACACATCCTGCCTTCAGTCAACCCTCATACAGTACATGGATGACTCCAATATTATAACCACTGCTGACAAACCCTCGGATGTGACAACCCCTTGGACATGCTCATCCTAACTCAAACCTCCTTCAACCTCACTGAAACTTGGCTTACTAAGAACCAACCCATTCTAAACCCCCCAAAAAACAAAACTCCCCCTTTTCCTACCTAAATCTCTATATCATCTTCAATCCTCTTTCACCATTTTCTCCCTCAACAACACTACTATCTCTCCTGAACCCCACACTAAGATCCTTGGCATAATTATTGACAGCAACTTAAATCTGACCTCCATGTACACCACTGTATAAAGAAAACCCACCAATAACTTGGCCTTCTATACAGGAATAACAGGTTCCTTACCCCCAACTCCAGAATCTCACTTACCCAGGCTTATCTTCTTCCCAACCTCTTCTACTCCTCTCAAATCCTTTCGGACTTACAGTCCTCTTTTCATCCAAACTTGAAACAACATACAAAAAAGTTGCCAGATTTGCAGCCAACCTGTCACCACTGTCTCGAACTCCATGCATTCAACTGGTTAGAGTGTCCTAACTAGCTCTTATACACTCAGCTCCTCATCAGTCATCCACACTGTCTTGAACAAACACTCATCCTGGCCTAGCATCTCCTCTCTTGTCTCCCTCTATAACCCACCTCGGTCCCTCCGTAGCTCAGAACAATTTCTCCAACAGATTCATAAACCAAAAAAATCTCCAGGACAAAACCTCTACAGCTACCGCCCTACTCTAACATGGAATAAGCTTCCCATAGCCCTCAAATATATTACCCATTCTCATGACTTCAAAACAACTCTTACAAAATACCTAAACAGTGCTAGAGATGTCACTGCAATTATCCCACTTGAAATCCTTCTCTTTCCTACGTTGACTATTCAACTACTTCTCTCCCAAGGAAGCCCACAGAATTTTTTGCAGGGGGGGTGCAAATCCAGAGCCCCACCCACACAGCCCCCCCCTCCACCCACCCACGCACCCCCCCCCCCCCACGCAGCCATTACAAGGTCCCATTACTTGGCTATTTCTCCCCAGTTGTCATAAACACTGTTGAAACTTCTCAGTGTGCATACTGTTTTATGCTTTACTTCTACAATGATTACAGCTATCTGGATTTAATTAGGAATCTGTGATAAGATTTTTTACATACCCCATGTACATTGCAACCAACTCAAGGGAACCTTCAGCTGGCAGCCCTTTAGAATTCTGATCAAGAAGGCTTGGCTGTTCAGTTCTCTATACTGGAATAATTTCTCATTCATTGATAATAATCGTTTTATTTACTTGGGTACTACCAGTTTTCCTTTTTACTTTTTACCTACCATAAAGACAAGGCATTTGTTTTACCTCAAAATACTTCCCCTTGTTTTATTTATTTATAAGTGACTTAGAAACAACTACTGGGGAATAGTTTTCATTAGCTCTGTATTTCTCATGTAGGACACTAAACTGAATCCCATGAGCCAGTTTAGATTATACAGATTTAAACAGATTAGTTTATAACACTAGTGTTCTTTGGCTTCCAAGATTAGCTCTCAGTAACACAAGTTGCTGTTTAAATAAAAGCTGGCGTTCTGTGCTCTGAATGCACAACACATTATAGCTGTATTTAACTTAAACTGTGTGCAGTCACTAAATTATGTATATCTTTTAATTAATGCTTAATCAAGCATTTCTTCATAATCCCAACACTGACACAGTTGCAAATCATCACTTCATCTTTTTATAGATATTTCCAGTAGCCCTAATATATGCACATTATTAATTCTTTTTTCAAAATTAGTTTTACTGAGTGGGCAAGGGGAATTCTGGGTGTTTTCTGCTTTTGTGTGGTTGACCCTTAGTTATATGAAACTGGGTCTGCATTATCAGTGATGTGAACAACTTCATCATATGCTTAACTAAAAGCTGTAGACCTTTTTTCTTGACACAGCCATTACAGTATCCTTCCTGTTACTGTGATAGACCAGAGTAGCCATGCATAAGAAGTGTACATATTTATACATATGATTATAATATATACAGAGTGTATTAATTATAATAAATAATTTAATTATATCCCTTCTATAATACACCACTTGTTATGTATGTTTAAAATTTATAGTTTTGAACGTTTTTCCAGCAAGCAATCAAACAAAACAAATGAACCAATAATGACAAACTGCCCAATTCAGAACATTTCAACCATAAAGGCCACTCAAACTTCTGTCATTACAATCCACCAATATCAGTCAATGTGCACAATCTCTGCAGAAGTCAGCTGAATAATTCGACATTAAATAGATCTGAAACTAATGAAGAGGTTGTTGCTAGAAAACAACTTTATATTTCAGTGTTTCATCTACAAATTCAATGCCTGCTGCCCTTGAAGAATAAATTGCCTACGTTACAGTAAAAAAATGGTAAGCTGGTATATTGCAATAGGGAATGGGTGGTAAGCTGAAAAACAAGTTCATGGTTATTAGGCATCTCATCCAAAGGAGGACATAGTCAGGACTGTAGCAGTCCACAACCCTTAAAAGACAAATCTAAATGCTGTGGGAGTAGAACCTATAGCCCTCTGCATCAAGATGCAAGTATGCTACCTGCTGTGCTACTAACACTGCTTTAAAATTCTATACCACAATAGTGATACCATTTGCTGAACAAAACAGTTGCACATTATTAAGCAGACTTAGCATGAGCAGCAGTAAACTTCTCTTTCCTTGAAGCTTACAATTCCTTGAAAATGCACTTGAAAATAAATTCAACCTGCAAACTCTTAACTAGGTCATTTCACTCTCTCTCACACACTTCAACCTCTTAATGCAAGAAATATGGACAAAGCCCAACATAAATAGGGACAGCTTATAAATATTGCTCTCATGAACTTAGAACATTGCTAGAATAACAGGATTTATGTTAGTTTGCATTTTTCTAAAGGATATTACATCTAAAACTCAAATGTCAGTCATTATTTAGCAACTTCAATCCTTTTTAGGAGGAATATGGGGCAAAAATCTGGGCATTCTGCAAAAACCTGGACAGCTGAGGGGTATGCTACCTCCTTCTTATACAGACATACAGACACACATACACACTTGGCTATTTTGTCTTCTGCTACTGATTAAGGTTACAAGTACAACTTCAGAAGTTTTCTGCAACAAGAGTCACAGTGACATGACCTGTCAACATTTCTTACTAGTATCATATTCACTGGAGTCTTGTACCAGCATAGTCCTGCTGCCTCTATCCCCGCTAGTATAATTATTTTGTTCCCTGGTGAACTTTCTCCATACATTTATTTCTTTATGATCATATATGACAATGTTCTACACATGCTTCCTATAATGTTTCTCTATATCCCTCATTTCATAAATTTACCTGTATAGTCCCTTATAGCTCCTTTTCTTTCTTTGCTAGCTCAGTGGGACATTGGTATATAATTTTAGCAATAATAAGCATCTGAAGTTCATCATGTGTATATGTGTGTCTATTATACACACACACACACACACACACACACACACACACACACACACACACACACACACACACACACACACACACACATATATATATATATATTCAGTATGAAGGGTTGAAATTTCAGAACATCGAACCTCTGATAGTAGAAGACCAGAGGACCAAAGTGCTGAAATATCAAACTTACAAAAAAAAAAAAATAAGCTAAAACATGGAAAGTTCTTATTTCAGGTTTTTGCAGGGGGGGCAAAAAAGAATGTGCGTGAGAGTCAAACAGATGTGAACAGTCATTAATGGATTTTTCATTTTTCATTTATATTTTAATCTTCTGTCTCTACCCCATACACAGACACATGTCAAATATGCAATGATGTCAGTGCGGATCTCAAAGCTTTCATGGATGCACCACGCACTAGTTAAATGGATTGTGAACAGATGCACAGAGCTCAGAGATATATAAAACTCCTGCAGTTTTTACATCTAAACACTACAGTTTTCTATACATCTTTTATGCCACATCCGTCTTTCAAGGACCCAGAGAATCAGATGTCAGCAATGAATTCTCATCAAAACAGCTTCTCAAGGACATATGTATTCTCTAGTATTACAATGAACCAAGGCCTGCGTCCCTGTAGTAGGCCGCTCGGATCATCATTCTCTCTCCTGCTGTAGTGATTAGTTACTAGGTCACGTTAAAGTGCAGTATATATGCAAATTACTTACTCCTGTTTTCTCTGTTTTTATAAAAAATGGCCATATATTTGCCAGATTACAGAGTATCTTGTTTCACTGCCCTGTCCTCTTTTACTCATGAAAAACAATTATTTTGCATAAAGAAAAAAGAAAGAATCTCAGTAAACTAGCAATTGCACCACTAGAACTGGGGAAATTATGCATCAAATATTCAAATATATCAATCAATTTCCAGAAGAGAAAATTTATGCCCTGTATGTTCTGTAAAAAACCCAGTCTTTTGTGCACTGTCTTTATGCTTTTATTTCCTTCTGTGCACTGCCGTCATAAAAGTAAGCTCTAGAGGACATGAACATACTGTACATTTCCAACTTATACATGCCAAAGTGGGCATTATAAAATGATTGCTCTAAAGAGGACTTTGTAAAGGGAGCAATAACATCTCTAGATCTAGTCATAACTTGTTTATGAGCTGTGCATTATAGAAAGGCGTTCTTATAACTCGACTCATATTGGTCAAAAGTTAGGTCACTGTACACACAACTACTACAGGTTTAGAAGCAGGTTTGACTACTTATACTCACAGAATAAATGGTACCTAGACAATCCCATGCTATGACCAGTAGCTTAAACAGTGAACAGAGCAAGCCCAGCAGCTTTAACAGTGAACAGAGCAAGCCCAGAAGCTTAAACAGTGAACAGAGCAACTTAGCCCAGCAGCTTAAACAGTGAACAGAGCAACTTAGCCCAGCAGCTTAAACAGTGAACAGAGCAACTTAGCCCAGCAGCTTAAACAGTGAACGGAGCAAGCCCAGAAGCTTAAACAGTGAATGGAGCAAGCCCTGCAGCAGTTTCATAACATAAATAAATGGCAATGCTTACAGTGTGACTCTGGCAGCAAGTTTCATAAATAAATGGCAGTCCTTGATGGTATACTTTTGATAACACCTGCATTAACAGTTCTCTACAAATGTGAAGACCGTATTTTCTTTAATGCGTCCCATACATGTATACATACTTGCTTCTTTATACTTTAGCTTTCAAACTGGCTTGCTGCACAGTGGTAAGTCTAGGCACTAAACCAAAGAGTAAAAAGGTCACACAGGCAAATTATTCACTAAGCACAGCAAAAGACAGAGCCAAGCTAGAGTTTTCACTGCCTAATAAAATTCTTGTAATACAGGCCTTTAAAATATAAGCAAATGACCCCATAAGGACCTGACGTGTTTCAGCAACATGGCTTCCGAATGCCCATGACTTTTTCCTTTTTCAAAGGCTTAAAAGATACTTCAAGCCAATAAAGCTAAACTCCGCTAGCTGTGGATTTGTATGGTTTAGACTTTTAATTGACCTCATTGGCACAGCATAAGTAGATAGCTTGGCTACAGTTAAAAAATACATTTTAAACCAAGCTGAACCTCATAAACGTCAAGAAGCCTACAAAATATCTCAACTAAGTAACATACAAACCAACATGTAGAAAGATCATACAAACAATGCAGTAAAAACTGCAAGAAAAACTCAACTAAACTGGAATTTCACACTCCTTACTTTACTGCGCGAGACTCTCTGGCAGCAATGATGTGATTCCCTCCCCGCGCACATTTGTGTTTAAAATTCATGAGACGCACGCATGACTTCTGGGTCCTGACTCCTAAAACAGGTCTTTGCAGCTGAAAAGTGCTATGGTTCTGGCCGGCACCTATGCATAGAAGATGAAAACAGCTCCCAAACACCTGTTGCAGCATTATCTTTAAAACCTATTTTAACTAGAATACAACAAACTAGATTAAAATGAACATCTGTTTTATTAATGTTTAATATGTTTTATGTTTGTATCAATTGTCAAATTACTTATTTTTAATTAATGATTATAAATATTTTGTATGTGAATGTGATGTGACCATGTGGGCATCATATGATTATGTCTTGTATATATATATATAAGGGTTTTTTTATATATGTTGTCATACATTGAAAAAGGGTTCTTAACCCTGAAAGTTTGTGTTGTTTTTATACTTTTTTTTTTTCTCAACTGCTGTTGATTTTTGGCATCTGTGTGACTGGACAGGATCTAAAGGGCATTCTTAAAGAGGAAAGTCCTTTAAAAAACTTTTTTTTAAAAATTAAAATAAAATTAGCCGGTTCAATGGGGAGCCTGCGAGCACCCTTGTTCTCTCCTCGCCATTTCTAACCTCTTGCTCCCAGATATCTGACACTACCACCTCCTTTTTCTTCCACCTCTTACTCTCTTTTCCTCTCACACTGTAACTCACCAAACTAAACTGCTCCGTATTCCAAAATGGCTTCGATAAGCCATCTGACTAATGATCTTCCCAAAAAACTTAAAGATAAAGAGAGAGATAGACCGCATAGGTACAAAACTGCTGACGGTGCTTCCATTAAGCTAGTCGCCAGTCTGCCGGCACTCAGTGAGGTGCCTTTGCAGCCCCTGATGCCCGCTTCTACAGATTTGCCCAATTGGAGTCTGGTATGCTGTGAGATGCTTCTTCGACTACGGAACCTGTGGATGTCTCTACCTTGGATGAGTCCAGAGCTGCTGTGCAGGCACTGGCTTCTGAGGGTGTATTCCAACCTACCGATGTTCGAATTAAGCCAATGACTTTATTTTTTGCTAAAACTACTAAGTTTCTTTGGCCCAGGGTATGCACTATGCCTAGAAAACTAACGACCAAAGCACATGCTCAAGCTCCCATGCCACAAAAGCAAATGCTTAAAATGGCTGAGGACCTTATTGCCCTAATTAGGGGAGGCCAGCCTTCCCCTGCTAAGAGATAAAGAACTGAGTTCCATTCCAATTCTACAGACCAGGAGTCCGATGACTCTGACCCTTCTGATTATCAGGACATGCCCTTATCAACCTATGAGGATTCAGATGCAGAGGAATCCGTTCCCTCTGACTCCCCTCCAGAGGATTTTTATTTTGGTGAAACCTTGCATACTTTAAGAGAGCATTTCCACTGGGAATACCAGGAGTACCCTCAGTCCAAAAAGAGACTCAGAGAATTTTTAGAGTTGCCTCAGCACAGGCCTCTAGCTATACCCCCTGTCCTGGATGAGGTGGATGATGTCTTCATGGAATCCAGTCTTACTCCAGACACTTTACCCCCGGCTTCTAGAAAGCCTGACAGGTACTACAGAGTACCTGATACTCACAAATTTCTCTTCAAGAATCCCACTGAGGATCCAGAGACCATTTCCCAGGGACCTAAAGGTATAAAGGCTACTACAGCCAAAAAACCTTACCCCTTCAGACAGGGATTCCAGAGTTTTAGACAGATGGGCTAAGAAGGTATATACGTCTGCAACTCTTGCCATCAGGGCATTGAATTGCCAGTTTCACATGTTGAAGTACCAGCAGCATGTTATGGAACTAATTAAACAAAAAATGGTGTTACTTCCAGATTATGCAGAAAATAAAGATTTCAAGAGTTACTGCATTCTGCAAACCAAGTTAGTAAACATACTTTGCAGTGTGGCTTTGATGCCCTAGAAGCATCTTGCAGGGCTGCAGTCACTGGGTCTGTACTGAGAAGACATGCTTGGCTGAAGGAACAAACATTGCCAGATCATGTCAAATCAAAATTACTAGATACTCCTTTAAATAAGGACTGTTTGTTTGGCACCAAAGCAGAAGAGGCTCTTAAAAAGCTGGAAGAAAAAGCTAAATATATGCAAACTGTTAAAGAATTCTTACAAGTGCGGCCACCTAGATTCAGTAGGCATTGGCCTTCAAAAAATTGGTCCTTTCCAGCCCCTTCCAGGCCTTCTCAGTCCAAACCCAGGGGAAACAGGCCACCCCAACTACAGTCTCAGGGTATGCAGAGATCTAAACAATGGAGTGCTCCCAACTCAAAAACAGGAAGTGGTAAGCCACCTCCTTATGGAAAAAGTTCAAAATGACTTTACAATTATCCTTCCCAGCCCTGCCCAATTACTTGCACCCCTAGGTGAAGGAAAACTTGCCCTTCATGCAAAAAACTGGATGTCCATTATTCAGGACCGATGGGTCCTAAACATTGTATCCCAGGGTTACAAATTCTACTTCCATTCACTGCCAACCCCAAGTGGGTTTCCAGACCTTCCTCCAAACCATTGGGCAGAGCCTCAAAAGCAAGTACTTTCCCTGCTCAATATCAGAGCTATTCAACCTGTCCCAGTAGAATAAAGGGGACAGAGTTTCCACTCCAGACTTTTCCTGGTGCCCAGAAAAGAGGGCTGTTGGTGCCCAATGCTGGATCTATCAATTCTCAACACTTTTCTGGTGGTCCCAAAATTCAAGATGCTTACCCTGCAACAGCTTCTCCCTATGCTAGCCAAGGATGCCTGATTTGTCACTGTAGACTTAAAAGAAGCTTATCTGCACATCCCCATAAGGGAGTCATGCAGGAAATATCTACATTTCAGGGAAGGCTCTATGCACTATGAGTTCTCTGCACTTCCCTTTGGCTTATCTACTGTGTTCAGAGTATTCACAAAGTGCCTGGCTCCAGCCATTGCATATTGCAGACAAAGAAATATCCAAATTTTCCCATACTTGGACGATTGCCTGATTCAGGCAGATAGTCAGGAATTGCTGCTTCAGCACCTGGCATTTGTAAAAAGCCTTCTCACTTCATTGGGGTACACCATCAATGAAAAGAAATCACACATGGTGCCCAGTCAAAAGACTGTATTCCTGGCAGCAAGCTTGGACACATCTTCCCAGATGGCATTCCTCACTCCAGAAAAACAAGTCTATCTGACCAACTACTTCAAACAAATGGCCACCAGAACCCAGCTATCTGCAAGGAAAATACTGCAAGCCCTAGGGTTCATGGCCTCATGTATTCTGTTAATTCCATATGCAAGACTGCATATGAGGAAACTTCAATGGTACTTAAAAAGTCTTTGGTGCCAACATTCTCAAGACCTGGAAACAATCATCCCAATTATACCTTGTCTAAGGGTTCATGGCCTCATGTATTCTGTTAATTCCATATGTAAGACTGCATATGAGGAAACTTCAAGTGGTACTTAAAAAGTCTTTGGTGCCAACATTCTCAAGACCTGGAAAAAATCATCCCAATTATACCTTGTCTAAGGGCAGAGTTTCTTTAATAGGCCGAAGCATGCAACCACAACAAGGGACTGCCTTTCACTCAATCCCTCACCGCCCAAACCCTGACAACAGACACCTCAGACTATGCATGGGGGGGGGGCTCACATGGCAGGCAAATGCATTCAGGGGCACTAGCACCCAGGACAAATTCTCCTGAACATCAATCAAAAAAATTCTAGCTGTACAGAATGCTCTGACAGCCTTCAAATACCTAATCCTTCCAGGTCAGCTGCTGGTAAAAACAGACAACACCACAATTATGTGGTACATAAACAAGCAGAGGGGAATCCATTCTTACCCACTCTGCAGGTTAGCCATGGCCCTGTGGAACACAGCCTTGAGCAACCAAGTGCATCTACAAGCTCAATTCCTGCCAGGCAAACAAAATTCGCTGGCAGATGACTTAAGCAGAAATCTCCTAGACCCACATGAGTGGAAATTGGAGCCCAACACCTTCAACCTTCTAATCCAGAGGTGGGGGACACTGGAGGTGGACCTCTTTCCTCCCCCGAGAACCACCAGTTGAGCAAATTCTGCACCAGGAACCCTCACAGCAGGGCTTGGAAGGTGGATGGCCTATCCTTCCAATGGGATATACTTGCAATTTATGCCTTTCCCCCTCTGCCCCTCCTTTCAAAAGTACTACTCAAGATCAAACAGGACAGATCAAGGGCAGTTCTGATTGCCCCAGACTGGCCATGTCAGCATTGGTACCCACTCTTACGCAGTCTGACAACAGTGCCACCCTGGCACCTTCATCAGACTCCTACTCTACTGTCTCAGCAGGAGGGACAGATTTTGCATCCACCAGTTGCAAACCCTAAACCTTACAGCCTGGCTTATCCCCTGAATACACAACTAGCAACCCTCAGCAAACAGGTGCTGGACATCATTCTTGAAGCAAGAAGGCCTAGTACTAAGAAATCCTATGCTGAAATGTGGAAAAGATATTGTTCTTGGAATCAGTCTCAAGGAAAGGACACAGCAGTGCCCTCCTTACCTCTAATCCTGGATCACCTAGCAGAGCTATTCCACAGAGGCCTGTCCTTCTCCTCCATTAAGATTCATGCCTCTGCCATCTCAGCTCCTTATAACACTGAGCCACCTCTATTTTCTCACCCTCTCATCAAACAGTTCCTGAGAGGGGCCAACAACTTAAGGCCCCCAAGGGGAGTACCCACTCCTGCCTGGGACCTTAGCTTTGTACTGGAAAAGCTCACGCTTCCCCCTTTTGAACCTGCTGCTTCAGCAGAGTTAAAATTCCTCTCTTGGAAAACAGCCTTGATTTTAGCCATAACTTCAGCTAGAAGAGTGTCTGAGTTACAGGTGCTAATGGCTGTGGAACCGTTCATTATTTTCCATGCTGACAGGGTTTCCCTCAGGACTAACCCGTCCTTTATGCCAAAAGTGGTGTCCAGTGTGGCTCTAAACCAATCCATCCATTTGCCAACCTTCTTCCCTAATCCTCAGAATAAAGGGAAAAGGATCCTGCACTCCTTGGACATGCACAGACAACTCAGGTTCTACCTTGACAGGACTAAACCTTTCAGAAAATCTGACCAACTGCTAGTCAGCTTTGCTGCAGGGGCAGAGGGCAAGGCCATTTCAAAACAAACCATTTCCAAATGGATAGCACACTGCATCCATTTCTGTTACAAGCACCATGGAAAGCCTACCCCACATGGGATCACACCACATTCCACTAGGGCCACTTCCACCTCTACAGCATTCCTCACGGGAGTCCCTACCAGGGACATTCTGGAAGCTGCAACCTGAAGTTCTGTACACACGTACACCAAGCATTACCACTTACCTACTTTTTCTAAATCCAGAGCTGGATTCACTACGGCAGTCTTACAAGGCTTGTAGCCAACCCTAACACTTCTTGACTGCTTCCACCCTTCCTCAGCTTTGGGAATCAACCCAAGTGTGATGACTGCAACAGTGAAAAATGAAGAACATAGTACAGTTGTGTACACTTACCATAAATGTAGATGTTCAAGTGTATTCACTGTGGCAGTCCTGGTTTCCCTCCCTCCAGCCCTCTGCTTTTCTCTATCTTTTCTACCTCTCCTCTTTATGGCCATTTTTAATGGCAGTGGTATTTACTTTTTACTGGTGGTGTTCCCCACCATATGCTAGCTTCCTATTTGGGGGCTCTTGACATTTGAGGCAAGAAAAACTGATGTAATGGCGTTGGCTGCCTGTGTTATACCCATGATGACCTGACGTCATGGAAGAAGTGACAGCATCCGACGCAGAAATCCCAAGACACTGGTATTCAGGCCGACAAAGGGCTACCTGCAGGCAGATAACCCAAGTGTGATGACTGCAACAGTGAATACACTTGAACATCTACATTTATGGTAAGTGTACACAACTGTACTTTTTGTGTTTTCTGGAGAAACTGAAGGTTTTATTTACCTTGATTAATTGTGTGTTTTTTTTTAAATTAAGTCAACGTGACATCACACGAAATGATTGGTTGGTTTTGCTTACATCACTCTATTTAAACTAAGTTGTTTGTATCCCATGTAACTCTGAAGAAGCCATATTTTAATGGTGAAAGCGCTTCGTTTATGGGACTTGCTGTTTTTTGCTCATGTCATTAAAAAGGAGTTTCTCTGCCCAATTTGGCTTGGTTTGTTTTTTATTTTTTGCTTATTTATATATTCTGACTCCAAGGTCACACCAAAAAGAAGACAGTAAACTCACCACTACACACTCTACAGTCCCCTCGCAGACGCACATCACAAATGTACAAACACCACCACTTTCAACACTTACATACTCATACTCTTACCTACCTACACTAACCCACACCTAAAACTTCCGAACACACTCACATACACTGAAATCCCTACCCAAAATCCTTAAAAAAATATTCACTTACCTGAATTTCCAACTATATCCAAATACCAAACCGTAAATCAGGCACACAGTACATCCTACGTCACATAGCACATCACCACAACATATATATATATATATATATATATATATATATATATATATATATTATAAAATATAAATATATATATATATATATATATATATATATATATATAATGGACATAATAACAGAAGCTAAAGTGGCTCAAATTGCAGAAATGATGAAAGAGAACAGATTATTGTGGTTTGGGCACATTAGCAGAACAGCAGAAGACAATCTGATGAAGATGACAGAAAGAGGACAAGAGGAAACATGGGCATCCAGCAAAGAGGTGGATGGATTGTGTGAGAGAAGAGCTGCGACATTCAGGCATGAGTGTTGAAGAAGGCAGGAGAGTGACAATGAATAGAGAGAGATGGCGACACAACACTGACCCCATGTAGAAAATGGGGAAAAGGGGTTGATGATGATGACAACTCCCACTAATACACCAGACTGAAACTGTAACTCTATATTCACTTAGGATTACAAAACACGCCTGATGTACTCCACTGATGCAATCCTCAATCAATTGTATTGTACCACCTAAAATTCTTATATATAATATATATATATATATATATATATATATATATATATATATCTATATATGTATATATATATGTACATATATATATATATATATATATATATATATGTATATATATATATGTTTATACATATATATATATATATATATATATATATATATATGTATATATATATGTATATATATATATATATATATATATATATATATATATGGCTCTACTTGAAAACACTGACATGCCAAAACACTGATGACGAGAACACCTAGACCGGAAGATCGACAACTGAGATGACCAACAGTTTAAAAGCACGAAACTTCACATGCCCGATAAACCACAATCCCGATAATCAACAAAACAAAACAAATATCTTTTCCGAAAAACACACACACAACACAAGCACACCAAAAACCTTACAAACCTACACTAAATGTTACATACACAACTATCTATGCACTAACCTTAACCCAAACCCTAACCCTAAGGTCCGTCACTATCGCACACACACCTAACCTGCGACCTAACCCTAACTCACTTAACCCGCCCCTAACCGTAAAGTCTGTCACTATCGCACACGTACCTTACCCGCACCCTAACCCTAATTCACTTAACCTGCCCCTAACCCTAAAGTCTGTCACTATCGCACACTTACCTTAACATGTCGGTGTTCTCAGCGTTGAGCTTTTAAACTGTCGGTCATCTCAGTTGTTGATCTTCCGGTGTTGGTGTTCTTGTCGTCGGTGTTTTGGTGCGTCATCTCCCCAGTCAATCCAATCTGCTTACCCAGCATCTACAACAAAGCGGTCTGCAGGGAATCCCTAAGGTCTGCCAGGTCATTACACTACCAAAAAATTTGTTCCTAGCCACCTCTTTCTTGCTCATCACATCTCCAACATTTTTTATCCACCTGAGGAAAAATTATTTGTAGTCTACTTGGGTTATAAAATATCTATGTAAACACTTCCAGGCAAAGATTTTAAATCTTCTAGACTTTGTTGCATATTGTGGAGATATACATATACCTTAATTGTCTGTTTGTGAATTGTTTATCCAGTCTCTCTTCCCAATCCTTTCTAAGCTCCTCTGACTGATTTGTATAATTATCATGCAATATTTTATATGCTTTACTAATTATTCCTTTTTAATGGCAGCTTCTGTTCTAGATTATATTAAACGCTCTACCAGTGCTGGTCTTTCATTTGGGACTGCCCCCGTATTTCCTTCTCTTTTCCTATGTATTTCCTTCTCTTTTCCTATACTTTAATATCAATCCTTGGTAGGGAAGGCAATCTCTAACCTGCAGTCCAAATAAATTCATGCTCTCTTCCAATTCTATTACTTTTCCCTTTCTAGTTATTTGCTTCCAATACCTTGGTTCATTTACCAGTTTTCTGCAATAAATTCCAGCCCCCTCTTGCCTATCTGTATCCCTGACCACAGGTATCCCTATCAGCAGAATCTCTTTTCTCCATTCTCATGTTGGTTTAGTTCTTAGAATACTCCCTGCTATTTCATGAATATAATACTCTGTATGATTTTTGTTGTTCTCCTTAAGAGTCTGCATCCAAAATCCCAATCTCTCCTTATTTCTTGAGCTTCCCCCCTGTATCATCATCATCCCTTTCCACTTTGAATTATAGTTTTCTGCTTGTGCTCTGTATAAGAGCCTTAATTGTGTTACTCTAAAATACCCGCCCAAATTGGGTCAGCTTAGTCTGCCTTGTTCTATCGGAAGAATCAGCTTATCCCACTTGTCCCTTGTTTTCTTCCCTTCCCAGATAAAATCCTTCAACTCTTTTTTAATTGCTATCCACATCCTTTCCTGTGGTTGATAAAAATATGCCTGACCTGTGTATAAGACAAAAGGGACTAAAAACATGTTAACTGCTTGGATCTTAGTATACATATCCATATAACAAAGCTTCCAGTTTCTCAGTTTTTATATTATCTTCTGTTTAGTCTCTTCCCACATATCCTTAGCTGCCAGCACAGAGTCATTTCTAATCTGTACTCCTAAATACCTCATTTTATCATGTCCCCATAAATATGGATATTGTTGGACCAATTCATGTGTGGATACATAATTTACCACTATTGTCTTTGCTTTACCATCATTAATTTTGTACCCGGAGAAGATCTGAAACTGTCTTAAAACGTTCCACAACACTGTAATGTTCCTTTCTGGTTTCATCAGATATAAAATAATATCATCTGCAAATAGAGGCAGCTTTTCTTGACTACCACACCAATTATAACCTAGACTTTCAGAGTCCCTTATTTTCTTTGCCAATGGTTCTAAAGATAATGTAAACAACAAAGGGGGAGTAGACAACCCTGCCTGGTTCCTCTACTCAAGCAAAGGTTCTTAGAGAGGACCCCACCCACTTTAATTTTCACCTCCAATTCCTCCATATATACTCCTAATCAACCTTATAATTGTATCAGAGACAAATGTTTCCATTGCCCTGCTCATGAACTCCCAGTCTACTCTGTCAAATGCTTTCTCTGCATCAAGACCCACCAATAAAAGTGGTATTTTCTTACATTCTGCTTCTCTCATCAATGTTCTGTTAATATTGTCAAATGTTTGCCTCCCCTCCACAAAACCACACTGATCCATATCTATCAATTTTGGTATCACTTTTGCCATTCTTTTATCCATTATAGATATGAACACTTTATAATCATGGTTTAGTATAGAAATGGGCCTGTATGAAGCTGGATCCAATGGATCTTTACCCTCTTTAGGTATTGTGGAGGTGTGTCCATATTCATTAAGGATATCCACACGTCCAGGCTAGTTGTTCAGCATAATACAGCCAAGGTTATCCAAGTGCAACTAACTCTGAAACTAACTCTGGGCAAAACTGCAATCCAAATTGTAGCTTGCTACAGATCCCCCACCACACCCCAGGATTCCCACTCCTCTTTTCTTGATGTACTGGAAAATATTAGGGTTCAACCAAACACCCTAATAATGAGCGAGTTCAACTACCCCACCATTAACTGGGAAAACTAATCATGTACCAACTCCTTCGCTCAACACTTTCTGGAATTCATAAACTCCAATGCCCTGGATCAACTTATCCACACTCCCACCAGGGGCAACAATATCCTAGATCTAGTCATTACCAACATGAGTGACCAGTGTTCCACACCTGAAGTCAACACCTCACTGGTCCGATCCAACAATAAGCTAATTACCCTAGATATCCACATCCTGCCCCCAGCCCCCATTAAGGAAACCACTGTCAAAAATTTCTCCAAAGCCAACTTCATGCTTCTTAAGACAGAAGTGGTGAACTTCACGACACCCATGCAGATGGACAATACAGTTACGACTACTGAATCCTACACAATTGCACTTTATAAGCACTTACACGAGTACATGGATCGTGCTATCCCAAACAGAACCAAGATGCTATCCTCCAAAAAAAGGAAGCCAAGCTGGTGGTCCCTTGCCATAAACAAACTGTACAACAGAAGGAATGAACCATTGCAAAAGAGAGTAAAATCCCATGAGTGGAGGAGCTCCCTGGTCAGCCTCAGTAAGAAGCTGTGATCCCTGATAAAATTCTCCAAAGCTAGTTACGAAAACAAAATCACCAGTGATTCTAAAGACAACCACAAAGCATTCTATAGCTATGTCAAGAATCTCAATGGCAACACTCAGATCTGCTCTGAGTTACAGCACAATGGCACTAAATATACAGACCCAACTGATATTGCCAACATCCTGGCAGATAGGTTCAGTGCTAACTTTACCCACCTCTCAACCCCTAAAGAGACCATCTCTATACCGGAAGAATGCAAAGTTCCTGTAATCACGGCTGCACAGGTAAAAACCACACTCTTCAAAGCCAAGAACACAGCATCCATGGGACCAGACAACATCCCAGGCTGCATTCTACATGAACTACAGAACAAACTGGCACCACACCTAAGTACCATGTTCAATCATAGCCTCACCTCAGACTTTGTGCCCGCTGAATGGCACACAGCAATGGTTATCCCACTCCACAAGGGGGGAGCCACCACCCCATTAGCATGACGAGCCTGGTCTGCAAGGCCATGGAATGTATCATCATTGAACTTATAAACAAAGACATTGGTAATCTCCAAACTTTGGACCCCACCCAGTTTGGGTTTGTAAAAGGAAGATCATGTCTCCTAAACCTGATAGAGTTCTTTGAAGCAGTCACCAAAACCGTAGACAATGGTAAGGTGGTTCACAGAGCCTATCTAGATATTGCCAAGGCTTTCAACACTATCCCCCACTCTGGAATCATCGATAAACTCACTAAACTAGGTATAAATCCCTATGTCACAAGATGGGTTGCCAACTGGCTCACTGACAGAACCCACACTGTAAAAGTAGCAGACTCCAAATCCGACTTTTGACCAGTGACAAGTGAAGTACCACATGGTTCAGTCCTGGGTCCTCTCCCATTTGGTATCTACTTCTCTAAAGTACAGGCTAACACAGAAGGTCTTTGGCTAATGAAGTTCACAGATGACTGCAAACTAGGAGCCATAATCGAAACTCCTAATGATGTGGACATCCTACAAAAGGGTCTCACTGAGACAGATGCCTGGTGTCAAAGCCATGGCCTCAAGCTCAATGCAAAAAAGTGCATTGTCATCCCCTTTGGTAAAAACTTTGTACCCATGAACTACATCATAGGCGGTAGTCTACTTAACACCAAAAGTGTGATAAGAGACCTTGGGACACAGGTGGACAGTAGTCTCTCCTTTGATAATCACATCGCCACAGCAGTCAGGAAATCCTTCTACATGGCACACCTCATCACAAAAGGTTTCACATTCAGAAAAAAAGAGGTCATTGTTCCCCTCTACTCATCACTCATTAGACCCATTATAGAGTACAATGCCCCTTTTGGTATGTACCTCACAAGACATCTACAACAACTGGAAAGGCCGCAGAAATACCTCACAAAGAGGATTACTGGCCACAAACAGATGCCCTACACAGACTGTCTCAAGAAACTCCAGCTTTACTCCGTCTCATATCGCCTACTCAGAGGAGACCTCTGCCTAACATACAAAGAAATGTCAAACCCAGAGCTGTTGCACATGCTCCACTTAAAAAAGTCCTAATCCCTCCAAGCTACATTCTCTAGGGACCTAAACCTTGTCACCACAATAAACAGAACATGCCAGAGGGATAGATTCCTGTCCCAGAGACTTCCCATACTTTGGAATAAACTACCTATCTATATCAAACAAAGCTCCTCATTAGTACTCTTCAAGAAAAAACTTGATGATTGGATGGGAAACAGGAAATTCATCCCGGGGATCACTTCTGTGGCTCTGCTCGACAGTGGCACAGGAAAATAATTTTCTTGGTTGGCAAAAGTCAGGGTACCTTTTTGGCTGGGCTTGTATAGGCCCTAGGGCCGATAGCCTAGTACCTACCTATGAACCTATGAACTCCAAGATCACATACTCCTCAGGAAAAGGAAATATTCCCTTATTCAGGTATTGTCACGCTCATACACCTGTTGACCCCTTGTCTGTGTCAACCAAATGGTGTCGACTTACTGTGTGTCACAGTATTGGATGTTCAGTCCAATGCCAAACACCCATATAATATATATATATATATATATATATATATATATATATATATATATCTCTCTCTCTATATATATATATATATATATATATATATATATATATATATATATATACACACACACACACACACACACACACACATATATATATATATATATATATATATATATATATATACACGTGTGTGCGTGTGTGTATCTTTGTGTGGATATTATATACATTTGTATACAGATTGTATATACAGATAGAGATAATAGATACACATGTATATGTACATACTGTATAGTTATATCTCTCTATCCCACTTTGTCTATATATTTATAGATATAAATAATAAATAGCTATGAAATATAATATGGAGTGAGCACATTTATATTTTGTTAAAACTGTTAACTCTTTCGTCCTACATAAAGCACATAGCACTTCATCAGACATTTGTTAACATTCAGAGGCCATGTAAATAATGAATTTACAAAATGACATGTACCAGACAATCACATTCAATTCTTTGTTAAATAATTACATAATTAAACACTAAGCAAGAGCACATGGACAAAAATAGTCTCACTCTACTGTGGACTCATTAAAACATTAACTTATGGTGGACGCTGGTCACCCCAGGGGTGTGTAGTGGGATAACACACTGACTATTGCCCGGCCCAGATGGATTTGATTAGTGGCTTGGATAACTTATAGCGTGGCAGGGAGGGATGCATGGGGGTTTCCATCCCAGGGTAGGGTGGTCCCAATGGCTTTGCAACATAACAGCCCCTGGTGGAGGCTGTGAATGTGTGACAGGGGATGGAAAACTAGTGTGTGAAGGCTGAGTTTTATAAAGTTGTAGTTCCTTGATGTTTTGCTACACATTACTGCAATCTACATGTCACTGTCCATTTAGTTGGAAAGAATCTGATTAATCTGCTTTAGAGATCCTTAAATGGTAAATAAAATCTTTAATGGTAAAAGCAATGTTTTCAAAAAAGTTATATTATATGGTAAAGAAATACATCATATGCCACTTTTAAGTGGGTTTACTGTTTTTATCACTGTTAGCAATATGAAATAGTTTATTAATCAATGTAATCTTCACTTTTAACTTTTAAGAGGCAAACAGAATTTTACCATAGGTGTGAAATGAGAACAAAATGTCTCCATTTATCATGATGAGGTAGAGATGAAACACTCCCCTTTCTCTTTGATGAGGTGGTAGGGACAGAGGCTCATGGTGTAGATATCACAGATTCCTCTGTAATCAATGCTTCACCTTGAATGGATTGTAAATGGTGAGGAAGACAATACTGGTGAGTATTGCTTCACAGGAGGTGAGGCATGTTGTGAACTTCTTACAGGATTTATGTCAATGTGAGGAATCTTCAGATACAGTAATAAAGTTGGAAGAGAGTTTGGTACAAAATTACTGCTCTTTTTGAAGGGGCTGAATGGGGTTTGTGAAGGGGGAAATGTCGTTTCTGAGCCACCTACCGAAGATAATGGGCATATTTTGTGACACTAGTCCTGAATCAGGTTTTTAAGGAGATCATCGCCCACATTTATTTGTAGATATTCTTTTTAGCTTGTTTATACCTAATAGCTGCTGCATATTAAAATTAAGCATAACTTTAATTTTTTTTTATTTTTGGGAGATTGTCAAACTGCGATGAACTACTGATTTCACCTCTTGCATTCTGCATGCATTTTACGTCCCTTACAGGTCTGTCTTCATACATTTTACGTCCCCTACAGGTCTGTCTTCATACTACTGCAAAATAACCCAAATGTACTCCAAATATATGGTACTGTATTTCTAACCACAACTGAATACCATGAAATCTACTAACTATTCTAAATATTATTAGTGCTTTTTATTCCCCTGTATTGTGCTAAAAGAGAATGTCTATTTTTAAAGTTGTAATGTATTGTGATGCTGTTTTATACTGCTATTCTTTTTCCATGTGGAGCTTTTCTCCCCAGGCCTCTGCTGAAAAAGGGCCTTGGGCCCAGTCAAACACCCCTGGTTAACAAATGTAAAATAAATACAATAAATACATTTTGAGGAAGAAATAGGTATGTATTATGTTTGTAGTGCACTTTTCCATCATTGTTTTATGACTAAAGAATGCAATGCTTTTGTGGTATTGGTTTTATTTACATATATGTGTATTTTACAAGTTTCACATTTTGACTGTGCAATGAGTGAATCCTTATTTGCAATTTAGTGGGATCTATTTTTTGACTAACTTTCATTTTGGTTCAGTTTTTATAAAACCGAATGTGTTAGAATGGGTAATTTTTTGACAGATAGTAATTAGCTGACTATTTACTTATTCATGGGAAGGATTAGTTTCAGCAAAAGGGGGACCCCCATAAATTGTTAAAAAAAAAGAAGAGAAACCATCTCCCAAATCTGATTTACCAAAGTCCACCATCGAAGCCAGTACATTGTTTTCTTTTATTTTTTAAATTGCCAAGTTTCTAGTAACTGATGAGTGTGTGTGTGTATAAAACATTTTGCTGTAAATTCATGCCAGGTATTTGAGTTTTGAATTCTTTAGAGAAATACATATAAGCATTTTGTTTCATATTCATGCTCTCTCTTCTATAAACTATTTGTTTAGCAAGTAAACCCACTTTTCAAGGCAACCGATTACTCAGTAGGCAAATAGAGATAGAAAGAATCAAACTGTATCCTTGACTATACAAAGCAGCTCATTAAGTGCTTAGAACCTTAATCTTTGGCACTGAAATAACTTTTAGTTTTCTGATACATCACTGACAATATTACAGTCATGCAATAATGCTAGTCATTACAGTTTTACAGTTGTTGTTGATGAGAAAATGCACATTGATAAAATAACCATTGTTCTATTAACTTAGTATGTGAGTTAGTTTGCCTCTTACCTGTCTCTGATTTTGCATAACACTTCTGAAATTTTACTCCATATTTATGCCCCGTCTCTTACTAACTTCTATTTTCTGGTAAATTATTGAATTTTGTAGTCAATCAAAAGTTCCAGGCATTAGAGTTTTGTAGTTCACATTGTTCAGAAAATGCATGTCCATGAAACACCTGTGTTGTTTTGTTAAATTTTAAATGCATTTGAGATATATGGCACCTATGGCTCTTAGCTGTAAACAAACCACTTATTGTAATCAACCTCCATTTGCTTATTGTGGAACTCTGAGCAACCCAAAAAGGAGCACTTTGCCCAATGGATTTACCTTGTTAACAACTATATAAAATAAAATCATATTTAAAATTCATCCCTCCATTATTTTTAGTCTATCCCTTATAAAATGGGTGGCTTTATGTCCAGCTGTTGTGAACTGAATCACTAAATAATGACAGCCATGTGAGTTTCAGACGTTGTATCCTTCAGAAAATGCTTACTAATGCAAATCTTATTTTATCAACTTTCTAGCTATACAAGACAAACATTTAAAATCTGTTCATCATTTTAAGTTTTTCATCTTTGATTCTTCAGCTAAGAGGTTGAGAAGTTAGAGAGGAGGTGCAAAGGGTTGCATGGATAGTAGTGAGTTGAGTTACACTTATGCACCATTAGTTCTGAATTTATTCATTTTGTAGCATTCAGCCAAATATCTGAGCTATGTAGTCATCCAAGTTATTGTAATTATTGGTAGAGTGTGTGTGTGTGTGTGTGTGTGTGTGTGTGTGTTTGTGTGTGAGGTCATGGTCCTCAATCCTCCTTGATTTTTCCTCATAGTTCTTGCATTTTGTTTGTAAAAGTTGTGGATTTCTCTTAAAGTGTTTTAGACTATTGGCACAAAATAATTATAATCATGTGAGTTTCAGACTTCACACTATTGAGAAAATGCTTGCTAACACAAAACCTGTTAAACTAACAACTAAGTATATAAGACAAATGTTTAAAATCTGTTCATGATGTGGGAACTTTGTCTCTGATTCTTGCACTAAAAGGTTGGGAAGGCATGGGGAATCCAATGGGTTCCACTCAAAGGTTCTCACAGCAACGAGTTGAAATACACTTCTAAGTCATTATTTATGCATTTCTTCAATCATTTGCTCACAAGCAAACATTGGAGGTGTCTGCAGTCACAGAAGAGGTTGTAACTGATGTGTGCATATGTGTGTATTAATACTTGGTTCTCATCCCAGAGTAGTTATGCTCTAGAAGAAGTAACATTTTAACAATGAATATATTTTAATTTAGCTTGTCTTCTGCAGGAGCAATGGTTTGAGATGCACTATGATGGGTTACAACAGCTTGTCTGGCACTTAGTGCAGGTGAGTAAGGTTGTGGTGTTGATGAGATGCTTCCTGTAGTGTCTGATTCTCTCTGTCTGCTTCTGTGCCACTCTGACCAAGTCACTTCACCAGACAGGGCTCCTGGGCTGCAGCTGAAAAAGGCTGTCCCAGTCTATTATCAAATGCACACTTCACACAGCCACTAAATAACAATTCACTGTATGCTGTTTGGTAGTGAATCCAAGCATGTTTCTTGTAGTTTAATGGGCTATCAGATGCATTTTAAATAAAAGTGAGTTTCAGGGGAAAAGAAATTTGCTGTTGTTCATGTTAAGTCTATATTTAATATGAGAATATTTTGTGTAGCAAATAGATGTCAGTGTTTTTGCTGTAAAATTTGAAATATAAAGTTTTTTAAACTAAGTCCAAATATATGTGAATAATTGTAAAATAAATGAAGAAACCAGCACCACACTGACAGGGATAAACAGTGTTTCATGGTAACTGGGGAGAGACAGCCAAGTAACAGGATACTGGTATGGCTGGGGACACTGGTCCATTACCCTGTCAAGGAATCCTATTTACAGTGATTTTACTGTGTTTGTGTGTGTGTCTGTATGTGTGTGCTTGGTGGCAGGGATAGTGTTAGAGTTAGTCAAGCATTGCTAAAGTGGACTGGGAATTTAGTAATGCATGTTAACCCTAACCCTGTCCATAGCTCTAACCCTATACAACCCTACACAAGACAGCACAGACAGTCACCACTCACAGACACAAGCACAGATACATACACACATACACACACATGCACACTAACTCTATCCCCTTACCTAACCCATACCTTAATCATAAAACATTCACATGTGCACAGATGCACACACAGTAAATCTATCCCCTTACTTAACCATTACTATAACCCTAAAACACTCACACTCAAAAAAAAATCTAACCTCTTACCCTAACCATAAAACGCACATTCACGCACACTAACCCTGTCCCTAACCCTAACAATAAACAGGTTGTTTTAAAGTCAGTTACGGCTCCGTTACTTCGATTTTTTGTGTTTTCAGCTTACACTAAAAAAGCCCTTTCCATCACACTGGCTTAGTTTCTGGTGTCATTGCAGGGGGATCCAGTACCTGACAACCTGAGAAGATATGATCGACAGACCACAGTGATTTGCCAGAGATGGCCTGCATCTGTCTCACTTGGGCTTCAGGCTTCTGGCAAAGGCTCTTGCCTCCTCCATAGTGCCTTTTTTAGGAAAAGTGATGATGTTAAAACTACCAAAATAAAAAGTTCAACAAAACCCAAATTAAAGGCTATGCTGCTAAATGCTAGGAGTCTACATGAAACTGTACTCATTGCAAGCATTCTTAACCCTGGAAGATTCTGACATCTGCACAGACTCCTGGCTCACAGCTGCGGAGAGCCCCCCAGCTTTACCTGGTTACTCATCCTATCATAAATTCAGACCCCAAACTGTCGACAGTAAAGCCAAAGGAGGTGGAGTTTCAATATATATTAAAGACATACACACCTCCAGGCTGGTCAAACAGTGTGACACACACAGAAGACATTCCAGCGCAGTTAACCATTGACAAGACCCCTATTCAACTCATAGCTAGCTACCAGCCCCCTAATCTGACTCAAGATGCCCAATCCGCCTATCTGGACCTCTTCAAATCTATCAAGATTCAACCTTTTACCATGATCCTAGGTGACTTTCACTACCCAAACATAGATTGGAAGAATTACTCATGTCAGAACACAAATGCCCAGAGATTCCTTGATTTTGTCAATGCAAACGCCTTGGAGCAGCTAGTTGATACCTCCCCACAAGAGGTAATAATATCTTGGATTTGGTAATGACCAATATGAGTAACCACTGCAGCATCCCTACAGTATCATCCTCCCTGGTAAGATCTGACCATAAAGCAGTCACTTTCAAAGTCACCATATCCCCTGACCCCCCCTCTAGCTAGGGTCAAACATAAAATAACTTCTCCAGAGCTAATTACAACCTCCTGAGGAATGGTATAAACAGTTTCACAACCCGCTCCCCCTCTACAAAAACTGGCACCAATATCCAAAACTACACCACAGCACTGTACAATCATTTATATAGTTGCATGGAATCAGGAATAACTGAAAGGACTAAATCATCCTCTGCAAGGAAGAGTAAACCTGTCTGGTGGACATCTACAATAAATAAACTCTATAATAAAAAGAAAAAAAAATTGCTATCCAGGACCAAGAAGGAGCAGGTGCCTAATTGGAAGTGATCTCTCCTTAGCCTGAACAAGAAAATATGAGCACTAGTGAAATCCTCTAAAGCAAACTTCCTCCAAAGCAACCTTCGAGTCCAAATTGGCCACATCTGATAGAGACAATCATAAGGCCTTCTTCACATATGTTCGCAATCTCAAAGGAAGCACCCAGATCTGCTCAGAAATGGTGATCAAGGACACCACATATACAAATGCTGTAGATATAGCAAACTTTCTGGCTGACAGATTCAGAGAAAAAAATCACCTGTCTGTCCCCCCTTCAGTAAATCAGGACATTCCCCAGTACCTGCCCCCTTCCCCTTATATCTAGGGAACAGGTCATCACTGGTCTCTCAAAGGCAAAAAATACAGCCTCCATAGGACCCAATAACATCCCAGGTTGCATCCTACTTGAACTCAGGCAGGAATTTGCAGCACCATTAGGTACCTTATTGAACCAAAGTCTGAGTACCAACTTCATCCCAGCTGAGTGCACAAAGGTGGACCATCCACTGACCTGGGAAATTTTAGACCCATCAGCCTAACTAGCCTGATCTGCAAGGTCATGGAACAGATTATCATGGACCTTGGCAACCTCCAAACACTCGATCCCACAAAGTTTGGCTTGGTCAAGGGGAAGTTATGTCTGCTAAATTTGGTCAACTTCTTTGAGACAGTCATCAAAGCCGTAAACAAGGGGAAGACAGTGCAAACCTCCTACCTTGACCCGGCCAAAGCCTTTGACACTATTCCCCACTTGGGCATAATAGATAAACTCTCTTAACTAGGTATCAATCCATATGTTACCAGATGGGTAGCAAACTGTCTCAGTGATAGAATCCACCTAATCAAAATAGGGGATGGCACCTCAAGCAGTAGACCCATAATGAGGTGTGTACCTCAGGCTCCCTGTTATTTGAGTTGCAGGCCAAAACCAGTCAGCTATGGCTGACCAAGTTTGCAGATGACTGCAAGCTGGGCACTGTCATCAATTCCCCTAGTGATGTGGACATCCTCCAAGAGGATCTCTCCCAAACAAATGACTGGTGCCAGAAACATGGCCTCAAGCTGAATACCAAAAAATGCATTGTCATCCCCGTTGGGGAAAAGTGATGTCCCCACAAAGTATCACATTAATAACAATGTCACGCAATCCGTTGCATGGGATTTGGGCACCCAGGTTGATAGCAACATGACTTTTGACCACCATTTTGCTTCCGTTGTATGGAAAGCTTTCTACACAGCCCACCTCATAAGTAAGGGTATCTCACCCAGGGACAAGGAGGTCATAACATCCCTGTATTCTTCCCTTATAAGGCCCATTATTGAGTGCAATGCCCCTTTCGGCAAGTACCTCACAAAGCACATGCAGCAGCTGGAGAGACCACAGAGGTTCCTCACCAGGAGAATACAGGGCCTCAAACATCTACCATACACAGAGAGGCTAAAAGCCCTATCCCTCAACTCAGTTTCATACAGACTCCACAGAGGTGACCTCTGTTTGGCATACAAGGCGATCTCAGGCTCTGCCTTGATATGACTGCTGCATATCCACAAGTCAAGCTCCACTCAAGTAGCTCACATACACTAACTCAACCTGGTCTGTGACATCAATAGCACTTGTTGGTGGGACAGATCTGTGTCCCAGAGACTCCCCCATCTGTGGAAAAGACTCCATCTCCATCTCCACATCAAGTAAAGTAACTCATTACCCCTTTTTAAGCACAACCTGGATAACTGGATAGGAAACAGAAAATACACCCCTGAGATTCCACCTGTGTCCCTGCTGGATGGGGGCATCTGGTGCTGACTTGTCTAAACATGGGCTAAACTCTTGGCTAGGCTTACAAGGGCCTCAGGACCAATAGCCTAATAACTTCCCATGATCTTTCCTAAGATCTATGATCCAATGATCACTGCTCAGCTGAATGTGTAGCAGAGTTATGGGCAGCACACCAGGAAAGGACATTCGAATGCTTTTTCAATGTACTGTATGTTACTGTGTAGTGCTGTTGATATTATGAATGGTCAACATTTTTTTCAATTTATTTTGTCGATCATTTAATATCAGCCATTCATGACATAATTCTATATATGTGTGTGTGTGTATAGGAACATTCATAGCAGATGTATGTGCCATCAACTGGACAAGGACAGATAAGTATGATCTTGTGTAAGGTTGGAGTACTGTTGGATGAGATGGTTTTAATCATTTTGTGATCTAACAACTTATGGTGAATTATTTAAAACAGGATTCTGCATAATTCCTTTGAACACCACTTTGTAACTCGGCTCATTGGTCCTAAAAAAGAGACACTCTTTGGGATTCAGACAAATGCTTAAGGTAACTGCAGCAAGCCTAGTGCTGATATGATTCGCAGCATGACGCACACTGAGGCTAGTTATCAATTAGCTACATGGAACTTCATAGCCCAGTTCACTGCTAATTTAAAAAAAAACGAATAAAAATAGGACCCATGGTGGAGGTGGAAAGTGAGCAGCTAGGGCTAGGAGTGTGATAAGGACAACAGATGAGCGCAGGGAATGAGCGCACCTCAGTGTATGCACATGCACCAGTTTGCAGCAATATGGATAAGCAAGCCATATTTCAGTGGTCACTGCAATGTTTAATTCTTTTTTTTTTTTTACTATTAAAAAGGGATGGAAATGGGTATCCAGGACATTAGGGCAGTAAGCAGTGGGGTATGCAGAAGGGACACAGGAAAGGTAATAATGAGAGGGGGGAGAAGGAGGGGTATCCTTTTTGTAGCACTGCTGATGTGCTTATAAACACCAGTCTTAACAGGTATAGATTTTCTTGATAAGACGTTTACACCTAACATGTATATAACAATAACACTGCAAAGGGCACATGTACTAGTAAGCTGGATAATTCTATGTTACACTTCCATAATACTAGGAAATGTCCAATACCTGTGCCCTGCACAGTTAGGCAGAATCACCTTTACAGGACCACAGTCCGGCATGCTGCAGACATATAGCAGATAAAGCTAAAGCACAGCGTGCAATTATTACTAACAAATGAAAAGAAACAATATGCACCCATGTGATTAGAAAGCCTCTGCTTTCACTTGGAGTACTGACAACTGTTCTCCAAAATAGTCTCGAGAGAAAAAAATATCATTAACAAGAAGCATAAATATGAAAACAAACATGACACTGCAGATAACGCAGATTACTTGCAATACATTTCAGATATTCTTTCTCTGACCTATTCTTCCCACCAGCTAAGAAAGTTAATGTGGCACTTCCTCAGGTTGATGTAGTGATGTCTGTGTTGCTCATCAGAGTGGAATAAACCAGTGACATCAGACACTGGCTTGGCAAGACTATGCCATGTATCAATTTCAATACTGGGAACCATTATGAGTACCCAGTCAGGTGATTTCAGTGGTCCCTAAGCAGCAAATAAATTAAAATTCTGTTTTCATTCCTGCACTACCAGGGAGCCCTGCCACACCCTTGGAAACCATGGCCATTCCCTAGGTTACATTCCAGAGAACTATGGCAGGCCTCTTGCTGCCATGTGTTTACTTTTTTTGGCATGTGCTGCACACCATACATTTTCATAGTGCAACCTGCTGTGATATTACCATTATGTAGCACACAAAATGGCATGCAGTTGGTGTTGTGAACACTGACATAGAACATGTGCAGCAGGTGTGCGTTGCCTAACTATGAAAACTGTTGTGATGCAGTAGGTGTGCGTTGCCTAACTATGAAAACTGTTGTGATGCAGTAGGTGTGCATTGCCTAACTATGAGAACTGTTGTGATGCAGTAGGTGTGCGTTGCCTAACTATGAGAACTGTTGTGATGCAGTAGGTGTGCGTTGCCTAACTATGAGAACTGTTGTGATGCAGTAGATGTGCGTTGCCTAACTATGAGAACTGTTGTGACACAGTAGGTGGCCACTGCCTAACTATGAAAACTGTTGTGATGGGGAGATGGCCTGGAGAAAGTCGAATTCTGGCAGAGGTATGACAGCAGCAGCAGTAGTGACCAGCTTGCTGTTTCATCCTCAATATTTAAGCAAGCAAGGTGGAAAGGTACTTTTTTCAATAGGGAACAGCTGTTGCCTTGGCCGAGTAAGACCTCATCAAACACATGTGTGTTTGAGTGCCAACTCACTGTCCCCATTCCTGTACCTTGTCATTTTGTGGACTTTTTGAAAAAAAACAGGTAGAGCAGATAATTTCCCATTCCTGACAAAGTACAGTTTTGTGACTACCATAAATGTAGATGTTCGAGTGCTCATACAGCTGCAGTCATAACAGATGGGTTATCCTGCCGTCAGGCGGGTCCTCGGTCGGCCGAATTCCAAAGTCTAGGTCTGGCGTTGGATGTCGTTGCTTCTTCCCTGACGTCAGTGCGGCAGGGGTATAAAAGAGGCAGCCGACGCCATTTTCTTCAGTTTTTCTTGCCCCAGATGTCAGGTGCCCCCAGAAGGAAGGCAAACATAATGTTATGCAAAGATGCAATGTTGATAAATCAAAAACAGTAGTTGCAAGCAAATACACCATAAAAGAATACCCCAAAAAGGTTATATGAAAAGTGTTTGTCATAAGGCCTGTCCTAAGAGGGGATGGAGGGAGGGAAACCTGGACTGCAGCTGTATGAGCACTCGAACATCTACATTTATGGTAGGTACAAAACTGTACTATGTTCATCGTGCATACAGCTGCAGTCATAACAGATGGGTAGAATCCCAAAGCTAAGTAAGGGTGGTAGGGACTAAGTGGAACTAGGAGGGGCTAGGATGCCCTGCAGGACTGCTGTGGCAAAGCCTGCTCTAGATTTTGAGTATAGTGGGAGGTGATAGTGCTTGGAGAAAGTGTGCACTGAACTCCAGGTGGCTGCTTCCAAAATGTCCTTGGTAGGGACCCCCCTGAGGAAGGCTGCAGAGGTAGCTGTGGCTCTGGTGGAGTGGGATCTGATGCATGCAGGCACAGTTTTTCCATGAAATGAGTAACAAAAGCGTATGCAGTGGGCTATCCATTTTGAAATTGTCTGTTTGGAAATAGCCTTTCCCTGAGCACCTGCAGCATAGGACACAAAGAATTGCTCAGATTTCCTGAATGGCTTTGTTCTGTCCAAATAGTAACAAAGTTGTCTGTGAATGTCCAAGGAATGTAGTAGTCTTTCCCCTTTGTTTTGTGGATTAGGATAAAAGGTAGGTAAGTGGATAGTCTGATTCAAAGCTACACTGGATACCACCTTTGGCATAAAGGTAGGGTTGGTTCGTAAGGAAACTCTGTCCTGATGGAAAATTATGAATGGTTGCACAGCTATGAGGGCCTGTAGCTCCGAAACCCTGCATGCTGAGGTGATAGCCAGAAGAAAGGCTGTTTTCCATGACAAGTACTGTAACTCTGTTGAAGAAGCTGGCTCGAAGGGAGGAAGGGTCAGGTTTTCCAATCTGAGTTGAAGTCCCAAGCAGGGACTGGAGGTTTCCTTGGAGGTTTTATATTCTTTGCCCCTCTGAGGAACTGCCTTAAGAGAGGGTGAGAGAATAAAGGAGGATCTGTGTTGTATTGTGCAGAAATGGCTGAAGCATGGATCTTGATGGAGGAGAAGGAAAGTCCACTGTTTAACATCTCAGCTAGGTACTGTAAAATTTGAGGTATATTTATTACCCAAGGATTCTGTCCCTTTTCTTGATTCCAGGCACAAAATCGTTTCCATTTGGCGGAGTAGGCCTTTCTAGTAGAGGGTCTTCTGGCCTCCAAGATGACATCCTGCACCTCCTTGGAGAAGAGAAACTGTTGGGAAATCAAGGAATTCTCCATGCAGCTAGATTTAGAGTTTTGAGATGGCTGTGAAGGGTCTTGTAGTTGTGCTGGGACAACAGAAGAGGGACTAGAGGTAGGTTCCATGGTGGGGAATGTGTCGGGCTTTTCAGGAGCGGATACCAGTGTTGTCTTGGCCAGTCTGGAGCAATGAGAATCATTTCTGGCCTCTCTGCTCTGGCTTTTAATAGAACTTTGGGCAGCAGAGGAAGAGGCGGGGAGGCATAGACTGTCAATGTTGCCCAATTGAAGGGAAGTGCGTCCACTTTCCAGGCCTGTGGATGATAGGTCCTTGAACAAAATTTTTTCAACTGGCAATTTCTGTGGGTAGCAAAGAGATCTATGTCTGGCTGTCCCCACGCCTGAGTTATCTTTGTGAAAACTTGAAGCTGCAACTTCCATTCGTATGGATCTGTCATATTTCTGCTTAAGTTGTCTGACAGTGTGTTTTCCTTCCATGGCAGGAATTGTGCCTGCAGTTGAATTTGCAATTCCAGTGCTGTGTTCCATAGGGTCATGGCTTGCCTGAACAGGGGGTATGAATGAGTTCCCCCCTGTTTGTTTATGTACCACATCACTGTGGTGTTGTCTGTCCTTATCAATAGCTGGCCTGGATGCAATAGGTCTTTGAAGGTCATAATAGCCTTTTGCACGGCTAGCATTTCCTTTTGGTTGATGTGAAGGTGCTTCTCTTTTCGGGTCCATTTTCCCTGAATGCACTGATCTGTCATGTGTGCTCCCCAGGCATAGTCTGAGGCGTCTGTTGTGATGATTTGAGTTGCTTGAGGCACACAGAAAGGAAGACCTGTGTTTCCTTGGCAAGCTTGAGTCCACCACAAAAATTCCTTTTGAAGGCATGGAATGAGTGGTATAATTGCTTCCAAGCTGTGGCTGTGTTGAGACCATAAGTTTTTCAGGTACCATTGAAGTTTCCTCATATGCAGCTTTGCACATGGGATTAGTAGGATCAAGATGCCATGAATCCCAGAGCCTGCACGACTTTCCTTGCAGTTAGCCTGGTGTAAGTTGCCATTATTCTTAAGTATTGAGACAGTTGCCCTTGGTTGTCTGGTGTGAGGTAGGCCATCTGGGTGGTTGTATCCAAGCTGGCACCCAGGAAAATTATTTGTTGAGAGGGTATTAGTTTTGATTTCTTTTTGTTGACTGTGTATCCCAGGAAGTTCAACAGTTTTATTACAAACGCCAGGTGCTGCAGTAGTATGTCCTTGCTGTCCGCTTGGATCAGGCAGTCGTCAAGATATGGGTAGATTTGTATCCCTTGTAGTCTGCAGAAGGCGATTACGGATGCCAGGCATTTCGTAAACACTCTGGGTGCAGTAGATAAGCCAAAGGGCAATGCAGAGAATTGGTAATGGGTTGAACCTGCAAGAAATCTGAGGTATCTTTTGCAATCTTGTCTGATAGGGACATGCAGGTATGCCTCCTTGAGGTCCAATGTTACCAGCCAAGACTCCTTGCCCAGCATGGGAAGAAGCTGCTGTAATGTGAGCATCTTGAATTTTGGCACCTGTAGATATGTGTTTAGGATGGATAGGTCTAAGATAGGTCTCCAATCTTTGTCTTTCCTTGGTACCAGGAATAGTCTGGAATAAAACCCTTGACCTTGTTCTTTTGCAGGTACCTCTTGAAATGCTTTCATGTCCATGAGAGCTGAAACTTGTTTTTGTGCCTCTGCCCTTTGATTTTGTGGCAGGTTTGGCATGCCTCTCATTTTTGGAAGGGTGTGAAAGTGGAACCTGTAGCCTCTGTCTATAATGTCCAGAATCCATTTGTCTTTTGTAACAATATGCCAATTTTTTAAGAATAATGTCAGTTTTCCGCCCAAAGGTGCTGCCATTAAAGCTTTGCTTGGCAGGTGTAGGGGGGAGTCATTGTGTCTGTTTTCTAAAAGACTTTGATCTATCTTCTCCACCTCTTGGGGTTGGTGCTTGCCACTGTCTGGCTCTGAAAGATCCTTGAGGTTGCCATCTACCCCTTGGGCGCCTGTATCTGCCCCTTTGAGGTCTGTCCATGGCTGGAAAGGACCAATTTTTTGAAGGCCAGTTTCTGCTGAAACGTGGAGGCTGTACCTGCAGGAAATCTTTCACTGTTTGCATTGATTTCACTTTTTCCTCCATTTTCTTTAGCACCTCCTCAGCTTTAACACCAAACAATACATCTTTTTGAAGAGGTGCATCTAATAATTTAGCTTTGACATGATCTGGTAAGGTTTGCTCTTTGAGCCAAGCATGCCTACGTATAACAGACCCCGTAACAGCAGCTCTACATGAGGCCTCTAAAGCATCAAAACCACACTGCAAGGTATGTTTATCCACTTGCTCTGCACCATGCAACAAATCCTGCAACTCTTTTAAATCTGGTTGTTCTGGTTGTGTCATCTTGCTTTTCAGCTGAGATATCAAAACTGCTGATACTTTAACATATGGAACTGACAGTTTAATGCCCTCATGGTTAAAGTGGCCGAGGTGTACACCTTTTTCCCCCACCTTTCTAAAGCTCTGGAATCTCTCTCTGAAGATAATGGGTTTTTAGCAGTAGAGGCCTTAATTCCCTTGGGACCCTGTGAAATAGTTTCTGGGTCAGCAGTATGGCTTTTATATAGGAACTGGTGGGAATCAGGAACCCGGTAATGCCTGTCTGGTTTAACAGGAGCTGGAGGCAAAGAATCTGGATTAAGGCTGGCTTCTGTGTACACATCATCCAATATATCCAAAACAGGAGGGATAGCCAGAGGCCTATGCTGGGGAAGCAGAAGAAATTCCCTGAGCCTTTTCTTGGAATCTGAGTAATCTTGGCCTTCCCAATGAAAGTGTTCCCTCAATGTATGCAGGGTTTCCCCAAAAGAGAAGTCCTCAGGGGGGGAGACCGAGGGAATAGACTCCTCTGCATCAGAGCCTTCGAATGGAGAATAGGCATAATCCTGGGCCTCAGATAGTTCTGAGGTAATAGAAGCTTGATCTGAGGAAGGGTAGTCTTCCTCTAATCTGGACCTTTTGTCAGAGGGCGGTTGAGAACCCCTGATAAGAGTAATCAAATCCTCAGCCATTTTAAGCATCTGTTTTTTAGGCATGGTGCCTTGAGAGGGGGTCTGAGGAACCTGTTTTTTGGTTTTCATGGCTGCTTTAGATTTAGTGAAGGCTTTAATAGAGAAGGAGGAAGGTCTGAAAACCCCTTGAGAAATGGCAGGCCTGTCTAAATTCTGAGTTTCTCCGCCAGGAGTGGCGTCGGGATCTGTAGAAGGAATGGGGGCCGAGGAGCCTGCGACCTCGGGTACTGAAGACACCAGTAATGCATTGTCATCGGTAGTCAGGGGCTGCGTAGGCACCTCGCTGAGTACCGGAGAACCGGTAGTCGGCCTTAGCGTGGTTTCAGTAGGTGGTGAGGACCTCATATGTCGGTCCTTATCTTTGCGTTTTTTGTTCAAAACTGGAGTCGGAGTATCCGACGACATAACATAATTAAATTTTTTGCAGAAAAAGTGAAGGGCGAACTCCACCCGATGCTTAATAGTGCGTTTATTGAGTCTAGCACAGAAACGGCAGGCCGAAACGTCGTGGTCTGGGCCTAAGCAAGGTATACAGAAAGAGTGGAAATCCTTATGCTGTATTTGCTTCCCACAAGAAATGCAATTATTAACTTTGTCTGACATCGGTCTGAGGCAAGAAAAGTTTCCCCAACGGGGTACTTAGCTTTCAAGAAGACTTCGGCTGAAATACTTTCGTAAATCTCAGGAGCTGGCTGACCAGCACTTGCGAACTGCTTCTGCTTCGGGCACCACGCGGCAAGAAAGACTGAAGAAAATGGCGTCAGCTGCCTCTTTTATACCCCTGCCGCACTGACGTCAGGGAAGAAGCGACGACAACCGATGCCGGACCTAGACTTTGGAATTCGGCCGACCGAGGACCCGCCTGACGGCAGGATAACCCATCTGTTATGACTGCAGCTGTATGCACGATGAACATCTAGCCTGTGCTTGTATTCTTGGGACTGTTAGACAAGTATTTATCAACTGAAAGTGTATCTACTTCCAAATGAAACTGTCTTGCTTCTGAAATTATTTTATGTATTATTCTGACTTAAAATAACTGTTATGGTAGTGAGTCGGGTGACATAATTTTAGTGTCATCCAAGACAAGTGATTTTTGCTGCAGTCAATGCCAAAAGCACCTCTCTTACCATGTTAAATATTAGGTATTATACAACAACCCCCCATTAATATTCCAAAACGTGCACACTGATTGGTCAGTGTGCATGTTGTAAATCAGACTTATACTAATGGAAAAGGTCCAGTCGCCCAGACTTTTTCCATTAGTATAAGTCTTTTTTTACAGCAATGGAGAACACAAGATCTCTGTTGCTTATTAGACACTGTCTCGCTATGTTAAAGGAGTTTAACATAGCGAGACAGCTTTAAAAAAAGTAACGGAGATCTTCCTTTCTCCATTGATTTTTTTTAAAGCTGTCTCGCTATGTTCAACTCCTTAAACATAGCGAGAGACTTTGTAAAAAGCAACGAAGATCTTGCTTTCTCCATTGCTTCCACCCACAGCTCTGATGTACTGCATAAGCATACGTATGCGCAGTACATCAGAACTGCCACAGAATACCAGACAGCTGCGGAAGGGCAGCAAGGAGGCATTATACAATGCGATTATTTAAGAAAAGTATTTTCTTCTTAAATAATGTCATTGTATAATAGCAATAACCCACTTCTGGGTGTGGGTAATGCTGGATTTACTCACGGTTGTCTTTGTTTGGCTACTCAGGCTTCACCCTCATGACCAGACCAAACCACACCAACCGTGGGTAAATCCAGCATTACCCACACCCAGGTGTGGGTTATTGCTATAATATCATTCTGATCTGCGATTTAGAAATAACCAACACCTGCTGGGAAAGTTTGGAAACAATGGCCGTGGACGCTGCTGTATCTGAAGTAGGTTTCTGTCACATCTATGCAGCAAGTTACTGTAATGATATGGGGGGTGGGGCTCTCTAACCTAAAAAAATAAAAGGCTCTATTATGTGCAAAAATTACATAATCACATTTTTGCTCCTCTCTTTATCAAATTCATATGCTTTGTTCACTCTTAATGCGTCTCGTGTAACATACCAAATAAGCCTACAATTTCCAAAGCTCGATCAGCAATTACAGTACACCAAGCATAAGATGATTGTGGGATCTGAACTTCACATTTGTAGGACAAAGACAGCACAGGATTATATTAACTAGACCACTAAAGCCAAACACCTACAACATGCTTCAATAAAAATGTTGAGAGCTCAACTTAAATTGCTCCGGAAGTCTGAAACATCTAATTTCCAAAGTGAAATGCTGTCTCACACAAGTGCAGTGCTAACACAGTAGAAAGGGAAGCCCCTCTCAGCGTGACGTCTTCTTTTCCTCTTTTCAGTTTTCTTATGCCAACATGAATATTAGACAAGCATGAAAATTACAAGCTGTCAATGACCAAAATCGCCCTAAATATTTACTGCCCTAATTAGGAGGAAAGCACATAGTGCAACTTGTAAACTACAAAAACAATTTTAAAGTAAACATCTCATGAAGTTTGTGTTCTCGTCATACACAGAGCTGTTAGTTCTGTTAAGCTGCAGTACTTTGGACCAGTGAGTGTAAGCTGCTAGACATTTGTTTGAGATTAAAAATATGTTTCATTCCTTCAGATGGTGAGCTAAAGCATTTCTATTAATTTTGTGTTGTACAACTTGTGGCTTCTGATAGAAATAATAGTGTAACGCTACTAGTATAATCAATGTGGTGCGGAGAGTGGCTGTTTTATATGGCATTTGTTATACATTCGATGATCTGATCTACTCACAAAAAATGTTAAATGTAACTGTATATACCATGCAAAGGTACTTACAAGTGTAAAGAAGGTGTGGTCATATTGTTAAAGATGCATCTTTTTTAAGACATCACATAAAAAGTGATCTGTGTCACTGTTTTGCATTGTTAACGATCGTGTTTGGGTTAAATCAAGCGTTTATGTTCAGAAGCATCCCGTGGCATGTTTACTGAAGCAGACACACATACAGCAGGATGTCATCATGCACACCTCCTTCCCATCCTCACTGCTTTACATACAACTGTCCCGGGGTTATTCACATTTTTTAAGAAAAATCAACACAGCATTCTTTTGTTGCACAGAACAATTAAGTCACAAGGTGATTAGCAACATCTGCTTTACCTGCGATAATCCTTATGTTACAGTGTTATCTGCAATGTAATATTAAGTGTCAGTAATTTGTTTGTACATATAAAGGTAGCAGATTTCCTATTACATTATATAAAAATTAATTAAACATACAAGTTGTTACAGAGTTGGTATGATGTGAAAGCACATACATTGCCAGTCTACTGCTTAGCTTTTGGGTAACTTGGGTAAAACTTGCTTGAGTCAGTTAATTTATACTTTAGTCCACTGTAATTATATGGTGTACAAATACTGATAGGCAGTGTGTTTTATGGATAAAGTTAGAGAAGAGGGATTCACCAGCAGTATTATTGACTTTAGTTATATCTAATAGTAATTTATTACTGGAGCAGCCACATATATATTGTAATGACCGAGAAATGAAATATAGTCCATATTTTATTTTATGTTGTTTGCTTATCTAAATAATGTAGTGGTTTTAATGAAATAAATGAATTATTCTTGGTGGATTAGGATATTTCATGTGTGTGTGTGTGTGTGTGTGTGTGTGTGTGTGTGTGTGTGTATGTGTGTGTGTGTGAGACTCATACTTCTCAATCTCTCAGACCAAGAAATATGGACAAATGCCAAAACCAAAAAATAATAGTGGGACTGGGAAAGAGACCCCAAAAATAGGGAGGGATAGATTTTAAATATTGCTCCTGTAAACTCAAATAGCTTATAGAATTACAGGTTTTGCATTATTATGTATTTTCAGACGGATATGAAGGCTGAAATTCAAATGTCTGCCATTATCTATTGTTATTTAGTGACTTCAGTCTTCATGTTGGTATCCCACAATCCCACTGGAGTGGATGGGGTTACGTGATTATGTATGCAAATTTTATGTTAATCAGCATCCCAATTTTTGGCCAGTTGTACCCACATTTCATGGGCCTTTGTCCAGATTTTTGATGATTCCAAGTTGAAAGGCATGGATAATGCACTAGGTGTGTGTTTCCTAACTTTGAGACCTGTTGTGGTGCAGTAAGTGTGCATTTCTTAACTACAAGAATCATTGTGATGAAGTAGGTGTGAATTGCTACTTAACTATAGTCTCCATACAGGCTTCATGCCTGATGAATGGTGAACAGCAACAGTCATCCCTCTGCGCAAAGGTGGGCCATCTACAGAGCCTGGTAACTACAGACCCTTAAGTCTCAGTAGTCTCATATGCAAAGCCATGGAAAGAATTATCATGGACATGATCAATAATGATATAATAAACCTCCAGACACTGGATCCAACCCAATTTGGTTTCGCCAAGGGCAGGTCATGCCTACTCAAACTGGTGGACTTTTTCGAGAAGGTCACCAAAGCAACAGATGATGGCAAAATGGTTCACATTGCTTACCTTGACCTGGTCAAGACATATGACACAATATCCCACTCAGGTATTGTTGAGATGTTCAGTACACATCCTTATATCACCCAGCAGATAGCCAAGTGGCTCACAGTCAAGACCCAGAAAGTTAGAACTGGGGAATCCACCTTTACTAAGAGGCCAGTCACAAGTGGAGCCAATCAGGGATCGGTCCTGGGACTGCTCCTTTTTGACATTTACTTCCTGAAGTCAAGGTCAATGTCAATGGCCTCTGGCTGACTAAATTTGCAGATGATTGTGTTGAATCCCACACTGAAACAAATGTTCTCCAGGAATGGCTGACACAGACAAACAACTGGTATCAGAGCCATGGACTAAAACTAAATGCCAATAAATGCATAATAGTATCCTTCAAGACGTCATCCACCCCTGGTACATATCATACTGACAACACACCCCTTAGGGTTGACCCAATAGTCAGGGATTTAGTGACACGCATAGACAGTAATCTTGCCTTAGACTGTCATGTGTCTGCAGCAGTGGGCAAATCATTCTATGTTGTGGAACTTATAAATTAAGGTATGACATCTAGGTCCAGGGAAGTCATTGTTCCACTATATTCGGCATTCATTAGACTGGTCATTGAGTACTATGCCACCCTTCGGTATGTACCTAACCAGGCAAATCTAACAATTGGAATGCCCACGGAGGTTCCTCACTATAATAATACAGGAAGTAAGTAACATGTCCTGTGCAGACTACCTCAAGGCCCTATCCTTGTATTCCATCTCCTACAGGCTGTAGAGAGGGAGACCTATGTTTGGCATGCAGAGCATTATCAGATTCCACTCTGATGGACCTCCTGCATATTCACAAAACAAACAGTACCAGAATTATCCATTACAATGACATAAACATTGCCTGTGATACAAAAAAAGACCTGCTGGGGTGACAGGTATGTATCCCAGAGACTACCCTGTCTAGAACAGGCTTCCCATCCATGTGAAGCAGAGTTCCTCCCTAACCCAATTCAAATGTAACTTGGACAATTGGATGGGGAACAAGAAGTTCATACCTGGTTTGGCACCAGTCTCTCTAATGGACATAGGTAGCCTGTAAATGGTTCATCTCCCAGGCCCCTACTTGTAAATTTTTCACCTCCCAAGCCCCTGCTTATGCTTATCAAGGGTAACAGAATTTGTCAGACATATGGGATGCATGACTAGGCTTAAAAAGGCCCTTGTGGTCATTAGTCTAGTAAACAGCTATGAACCTATAACCACTAAATGATTGTAGCAGCAGTCAGTGCTGAAATAACCAGTGTGCAATGCATTGTGGCTGCGCAGTTTGTAAAAATAAAAATGTTTTATTTAAGAATTATTGTTCTTTTTAAAATAAATAAGAACAACACCAGCAGCTTGTTGAAATGGTTTGAATAAGTTTCTTCAACAGAAATTGCTGACCCCATTGCAGAGTGGCTGTGGTCTAAGGGGCCTCTGATGCTGAACCCCTTTGAGAAACTCCTTATGTCATCTCACAGTGGCCAGGGAAGGTCCATAGGTAAGCAACACTTAAGGCAAATAACCTGCATTGAAGACTATGCTAGTCCTGCTAGTTCTGGGTCCTGATTGCTCAAACTGATCCAAATAGTCAAACAACACAAAACTTATAAATATATATAAAACTTTGGTGTGGGATTATGTTGGGCTTCTTGAGTGTTTCACTCATTTAGACAATTTACCTATTCCCTGAACAGTTTGGGGATATTGAGTAGAGTCAGACTTCACAATATGACTGTTATGGCTTGTTTTACTAGGTACCGCACACTGAGTAACAAAAATTTCACACTGTATGAAATCCACAAAACAAAATGGTTCAGAATGAACACAACAGCTTTAATGAATCAAAATTTAGATAAAATAAAATGTTAAAATATTGAAAGCAATTCCAAATAAAATGTTAAAATATTGATAACAATTCCAGGCTAAGTGCTTTCGCCATGTAACAATGAACTTCATCACAGTCTGAACACAGAATCATTAATTCATTTAAATAATCAATTACCCAGTTCACTGACCAATGGCAGCTTAATGTTATTCAAAAACAGCTTATCCAATTAAAAAAAATCTTTATAGTGCGTTAAAAAATAGAAATTGTTATAAATATACAGTTAAAAAATTACTCATATTAAAAAGATATAAAAGTTGGACTAGACCAGCATATGGTGCCCTCGTAAAAACCTGTTTTGTGGATTTTGTTTTGTTAGGTTCCTAAGATGTATGAAATTTTGTTGCGTTTCTGGAGAAGGGTTTGCTTTTCAAGAATGCCAGGCCTCAACTTGCAGTTTTAGTAGAGCTTCAGCTCAATGGTTCTAAGTCATTCTTTTTTGGGTTGCGCCATCTACTTATTACTGGGAAGCAGGTATCTTGAAGATGTTTGAGAGAGGAGGTAACTAATTCATCAGCTGTTTTCATTGGTGGAGTTTAGAATAAATGACCAGTGGAGGGGAAAAAAGAATTGTTTTGACTTTTTTTAAGTTGGAGTCTAATTTAAACTTGAATGAGTATACTTTATTAGGGAATTTTTGGTAAGAAAGGTTTGTGTGTAAGCTAACAAGTCAATGGTTGCTGCAGCTTGATGGGAGAATAGAGACATTTGAGATAAGAAATTCATGATCCATAATAGCTTTTTTTTAAACAATTGCTTTGAGGATGGGACAGGTATCCTGTTAATGTTGAAGTTAAATAGAAATGAGGCTGGTGGAGGAATTTGGTAACTACAATGTGAAGTGATTTCTTAGTGGTGATATTTTTTCTTTGTAGCTGGATTGGGAGATAACTGCGGTGGTGGTGCTGCGATAGCATTGTCGCCTCACAGTAAAGACGTCCTGTTCGATTCTCAGCTAAAGCGTCTTCTGTGTGGAGACATGCGTGAATGGGCGTACCTTCGTTGAAGGTTGTAAGTCAGGGCTGGCAACTCGGTACGTAAAAATCTGCTGCCAATCATTAGCAGACTGGAGTTCTGCTTTGACAACCCCAAACCGGGAAAAGCCGAAAGATACAACAACAGCTGGATTGGGAGATAGTCACTCAGAACATTAGCCTAATTGGTAAGATGGAGTTTCAGATGAGATTTGTATAGAAGGAGGGTTCTTACACCACTTTATGGTCCTGATCTCTCATCTAAGAGATAGTTGTAATTCGGAAAAAAAATTATGCATAGGGGGTGATCTTTTTGGATTCTGTAATAGTTATAAGGTCTGGACTGTGCTTTGCAATGGCGGCATGAATTGTCAGTTTTATTTCTTCAAGCCTGAAGCTGATTCTCACATATTAATGAATACTGTTGCTATAGCAACCCTATGCTGAACACATCCTTTTCTGTTGGCCATTCCATTCCCTGGCTTTTGTTTCAACAGCTTTCTTAGTGGCATGGTTACCTCAGACATACCGGTAACACAAACTTTACAAGATAACCTCTGGAATATCAGTTAGTTTACTGGCCTTGACATTTCTAAAACTGCACAGATTATTTCTGTATAAGGTTTCTGACACTCTAATAACAAAATATGACCTTTAACCTGTGTTATTTCTGACTCGTTATTCTGATTTTACATTTGCAATTGCTTAACTTGAAATTACGCTATCTTAGTCTTTTCAGCAGTTGCAGCAGACTCATGTCAAGCTCTTCTTTTGTCTGCCAGCATGCAAATAGAGCATCAGTTATGCTTATAACACCTTCCAAGGTTTCAAGTCCTTGACCAGCAGGCTTATGAACACTGTTGGTTCTACTGAAATGTCAAAAGAAAGTGCATTTCTACAGACATATGGAGCTTTGTTCATGTACTTTTATCTGCCAGAAAACTTACTTTGCATCTGGTACTGAGAAAAAAATGGCATTTGACATTCTTGAGACCTTTTTCAGTTGTAAGAGATGTTGCTTTCATTTGTTCACTCTATTCAGAGATTGTGCAGTGATACAAATGTTAATTTTTTCGTCTTTAAAGATAATAAGTATAAACTGTTCGACTCTTCTAGCTCTAATGTTTTCTTAACTGCTTACCTCTGAATGGTAAAGGTATTTTTCTATGAGCAAATATCTTTGGCACGTTATCAGATTTTATTCATATATTCTATTTTCCTGTCAAACTTTGGCAGTGAGGAATCAGGCATGACCACGCACAGCATCACTATTTAACATTGGTGAATTATCACTCCTAGTTTTCCACAATCTAAGTGACCTAAAATGCAAACAAATGTTACTGCTTTAAAAGCTGCTATCTGAAATAGTGTGCACTTTAGATTTTTCATATTCATATCAGCAGATATTGTCCCAAGAGTGTCACTCAGTGGTTAAAACAGTTAACAAATGTATATGTATCTCTTAGAGCCAACTAATCCCAGATGTTTAAAAGTAATTTCTGACAAGATGTTACTGTCTTCAACTGTGCCTGGCTTGAATCCTACATTCCATCCATAATTCTCACTACTCATTTCAGAAAGTCAGACATACCCACATGGGGTACTGCTCACTACATATTCTTTTAGATTTTAGAGGATTTTTTTATTTTTTACTTTCACAGTACCAGTCAGAGCTGTTTGCTGATGCAGTTCATTTTCAGATTTATATTCAACAACATGGTAATTAAAACACGGATTCAGCAAGCTTAATTAAATACAATACATCTCTTCCTTTTAATGATTACAGACACACTTACTACAAGCCTTTAATAAAATGATGTACTCCGTTTGTCATCTGGGATCCTCTTTATGGTTTTTTTTTGCATCCACTGCTTTTGAAAGACATCCTGCCTTGTTATTCCATTGTTTCACTCACATTTTACCATAAATACATTGTTTTCATCAGTTTATGCTTTGCTTAACTATGTACCAGTAATTTCATTTACTCTGCACAAATCCACAACTTTGAAGGTCAAATCTTTTTTTCCTACATAGCATGTCCCATATTTACTTACTGATTGTAAAACAGATTATTCTGTCACATATTAGAAGATAATGTACAACCCCAAATTCACAGTTCATATCTATTGCTTAGTGCAATAACACCAGCATCAATAGTCTCTGAATGATTACTTGCTCACGGAAACAAAAAATGTTTAATGGACTCAACATTCTTTATTTGCTGAGAATAATTACCCAAAATGCAAGAACACAGCATCCTGAACCTTTTCAGACTTCTCAACTAATCTACTTGCAATGGGGAATAAACCAGACCCTGAATACGAAGCTTCCAAATTCCTGCTAACTTTTCTTGAAGCACAAGAATTCAAGGCGGCGGTAACTGCGCCTCAAGTCCACTTAGAATTATAACTGCGCTATTTAAAAGACAGAAATTCTTCAGAGCAGATATAATTCTTTATTCTGCAGGTATATTTCTTCAGTTCAGGCAGATATTTCACCATTCTCTGACAGCATGCCATCTAAATGAGCTAAATAAATAACAAAAACAGCAAAGTTAGCCAGCAAAGTGTGACGCTGAACAAATCCAATATTTATTAAATGTCAGCCATAGAAAAAGGAAAAAACAGACCGGTTTCAGCTAATAAAGTTATATAGCCTTCCTCAGTGTTAACAGAAACAAACAACTAATTCCCTTTTATGCATGACATCAACCACAGAAAAGATACTGATTGGTCAAATTATAGATGCTCATTAAGACCTGGTGGAAAAAGTCCACCTAATTTAATTATCCAATTTTTTCCTTTGGCATCAAGAATATTGTGCCATCCTGCTTTATTTAGTCTGTTGCCCTTAATTTTATCTATTACCATAAACCTAAAAGTGGCTGTAGAATGTACTAGGGAGTGTTTGTATAGTGTACTAGTGGGCTTCCTTATCCTCATGTCACTAATGTGTTCAGATACCCTTATTCTTAATGGTCTAGAGGTCTGACCCACATAGAATGCTGAGCAACTGCACGTAGCCAGATAAATTATCCAATCACTACTGCAGTTAGCAAAAAATGTAACATCAAAACCCTTACCTGAGTTCTGACTCGTGAACTGTTTAGACCTAATAATTCTATTGCAGTGGCTACAGTGACCACAGGGGCAACAACCCATAAGAGTATCCCCCAACAGAGTAGTTTGTACACCAGTGTCAACCGAACCACTAGCTTCTCATTTGTAGTGACTTAAATAGGATCCCAGATTTCTGCCTGTATGAAAAGAAAAACTGCATTTCTCCTAAAGGAATTGAGATAAGTTGTGATCCAACAGAATATTCCAATGCCTCTGTACACTATCCATAAGTGTGTCGGTGTTCCTACCATATGTGGTCACCAACCTGATTTCAGACTTCTTAGTCTCTTGTTTATCTTTATATTTCAATAAGTCACCCCTATCTAGTGGAGTAGCCCAACTGCTAGCCATCAGTACATTCCATTTTATAGCCTCTTTCATGAAACTGCCTAGTAAGATCCTTCCTGAAATATTCATAAGTAGAATCCCCTGAACAAATTTGTCTCATTCTTATGAATTGCGACTTGGAGATGTTCTTAATTATATGAGGTGGATGATAACTGGGTGCATGGAGAAGAGAATTATATTGTGGATATTTGCGAAATACCTCTGTTCGTAAAGTGTGATCGGTATTTCTTGTAACCAGAACATCAAGGTATGTTATTTGCTCCTGACTGTAATTCACAGTAAATTGCAGGTCCCATTTGTTTTCATTAAGGTAGCCAACAAATTCCAACAAATATTCCACATCCGATCTCCAAACCATCCAGCAATCATCCAAAAACCTCCTCCAAATGTCCATTTCCACCAGGTAAATGTTGTGTGCTTGATCATAAGTCAAATGTTCCTCGACATAAGCCATGAAGAGGTCTGCATATACAGGGGCAAAGGAAGCCCCCATAGCTGTACCTTTAATTTGCCAATAGCATTGTTCCTGGTAGAAAAATACATTTTTGGTAAGGACATGTTCAGTAAGGAATAGCAAGAAGGTATAGTGGCCCATTGCTTAGTCAATTCTGCATCCATCACATTAACAAGCGGTTGTGTACTTACTCTCAACCCTCCTGGTGAAATACCTTTCGCCAAATATGCTTTGAAGAGTCTAGAGTGCCAAACATCGGATCTCATACTTTTATTCAATTTTAAAAATAATGCCTCACAGGCATTCACTGGTCCTTTAATAATGGTTCTGATATCCCCTTGTTTACTGATACCAACACCAAACACGCCCAGATCTTCAATATCAGTGGATAATCTTGTTAATATTTTGATGTTGATATATATATATCATCCACCTCATATAGCTAAGAACATCCCCAAGTTGCAATTCATAAGAATGAGACAAATTTGTTCAGGGGATTCTACTTATGAATATTTCAGGAAGGATCACACTAGGCAGTTTCATGAAAGAGGCTATAAAATGGAATGTACTGATGGCTAGCAATTGGGCTACTCCACTAGATAGGGGTGACCTATTGAAATATAAAGATAAACAAGAGACTAAGAAGTCTGAAATCAGGTTGGTGACCACATATGGTAGGAACACTGACACACTTATGGATAGTGTACAGAGGCATTGGAATATTCTGTTGGATCACAACTTATCTCAATTCCTTCAGGAGAAATGCAGTTTTTCTTTTCATACAGGCAGAAATCTGGGATCCTATTTAAGTCACTACAAATGAGAAGCTAGTGGTTCGGTTGACACTAGTGTACAAACTACTCTGTTGGGGGATACTCTTATGGGTTGTTGCCCCTGTGGTCACTGTAGCCACTGCAATAGAATTATTAGGTTTAAACAGTTCACGAGTCAGAACTCAGGTAAGGGTTTTGATGTTACATTTTCTGCTAACTGCGGTAGCGATTGGATAATTTATCTGGCTATGTGCAGTTGCTCAGCATTCTATGTGGGTCAGACCTCTAGACCATTAAGAATAAGGGTATCTGAACACATTAGTGACATGAGGATAAGGAAGCCCACTAGTGCACTATACAAACACTCCCTAGTACATTCTACAGCCACTTTTAGGTTTATGGTAATAGATAAAATTGAGGGTAAGAGACTAAATAAAGCAGGATGGCACAATATTCTGGATGCCAAAGAAAAAAAGTGGATAATTAAATTAGGTGGACTTTTTCCACCAGGTCTTAATGAGCATCTATAATCTGACTAATCAGTATATTTTCTGTGGTTGATGTCATACATAAAAGGGAATTAGTTGTTTGTTTCTGTTAACACTGAGGAAGGCTATGTAACTATATTAGCTGAAACCGGTCTGTTTTTTCCCTTTTTATGGCTGACATTTAATAAATATTGGATTTGTTCAGTGTCACAGTTTGCTGGCTAACTTTGCTGTTTTTCAGTTTGATATTCAGGCCGTGCAATTACGGTATATGCAGAGGGTTGATTTTTTTCTGCTAAATAAATAACACACAGAAAAAGGGGTTTGTGATCTAAACACCACAAGGCTAACTTTCCAAATGGCGTCTATAAACGAAGGGGTGCACTACTGGACAGGTTCCGCAAATCGTCTAAGTCGGTAGCTTTAATGCTACAGGCCCCCGACGATACACGCAGCTTTCACAATAATTAATGCTACTTTTCACATTTTTCTACAGCCACACAAAGTCCAAGGAACAAAGCAAAGCTAAAGTTAATACACAAAAAGCAATAGATAAAAATGAACTCAGCAACGTGTAAATAAAATAAAACAGATATTAACATATAAGCAACAGCAAAGCTTTCAGGAGAAGAAGCACTGAGGAAGGGTTGTTCTCCCAAAAGCATTGCTGTTGCTTATACATTAAACTATTTTATTTAGACATCGCCGAGTTTATTTTTATTATTTTTCTACAGCCGCAATATCTGCATTTCTTACTTCAGTTTTCTTAACAAATGTCACTGGTAATCCCACGGTGTCACTAGTACAACTTAATTTTCACCAATCCTGTGTAAGCATTTTAAGCTGCTCTGATGGCTTAGGGGATAAAGTCCTGTCTACAGCCCAGATGACACAGGTTTGATTAGCAGCTCAGTTGTTTGATGGAGCCGTAGGGAGATGGGTGTTACCACTCTTGGTGGGTGGGTGGGTGAGTGAGTGATCTCATGGGTGTCTCCTGTGATGATCCCTGCAGGAGGCTGGGGGGTGTCACATTTGTAGGCATGAGCCAAAGTGGGGGAACAGGGTGGAGATAAGGCTGGGCTGCAGTGGAGACAGGGCAACACTCCATATGTCCACAATGCCTGCCCACTCCTCAGGTGTACAACATGGGACCAAAGGGTGGGAGAAAGTAACAAAACTATGTCATAAAAACAGAAAGCCTCCCCAGGATGCCCACAAGTTGTGTGTGGACTCCAGCCCAATCAGAGATAATTCAACAGTTTGAGAACATTGGGCATTCAATTGGGAGCTGATACATCACTGCAATGTACATAACACTGTACTCAGCACACTGACATGGATTTTATTATGTGCACAGTCTTTGGTAATTTACAAAACCACTCTTATGTATTAAACACTTGTGATCAACACATATAACTTTGTGAAGGGCCAGATGGTATAAATAGGCCTTATCAAACTGTATAAAACTCATTTTACTATACACTTTCCAAAAATTTCTCTTTTTTGTCTCCAAATACTTAGGGCCTTTTATGCTGTGACAGACTAGATCCCAATCCTAAATCAGAGAACAAGGTGATGATACCAGTTTTACTTCATCCTTTGCTGTTGGCCAACAGTGTTCTTCTGAGTACCTGTAATGTACCAGGGTTACCTCCTTCTGTCATTCCTATGGAGTTACTTGTATTGGTAACAAACTGATGCAGCCTTGCATTTTTTAACTAGCCCAGTTGTTCCTCCTACTACAGAAACTGTGTACCACTGCTCTAGTTTCTGCTCTCATACCTTGTTAACATTTTTCATTGGTAGGCGGCCCAACACTATATTAATGAGGTGAGGCTATTTTCATAATTAATGTTGGGTTTGTCAATTTTTATTCAAATACAATATCTGGCTTTTAATAATTAGCATTGTATAACACTAAATGGTCATTGCATCTTCACTTTTGGTAATTCATTGTGGTTGATATTTGTGGTGTTTCTCAGATACAGGCATATTATAAGCAGTTGTAGCAGTTTTATCTTTAATGTCAGACTACTTCTGAAATATTCAATCTTTGGTCACAAATAAGGACATTGCTCAGAAGTATAACATAAAATGCCCAATGAAATTCAAAAACTAATACAAAACTTATAAATATATAAAAATAGAACAAGTGATCAGTTGTAAGCTTAAAAAAATGCTTTACTCAAAGTATAATTAAGAACTGGAAGACAGTACATAATTTTACCTACGACCATAATTCTGTTTTCTTATAGCAACTAAAACTCCCTCTTCTTCATTAAAATACTTTTCAATACAAAAATACAAACACATTAAAACTGTTACAGTAAAGGAGAATGTCTATAAACTGTATTGGTGTTCTGTCTAGAACAAAAAAATAAAGTTCAATGATCCAACATTGTCCCAGTTCTCCAAATATAAAACATGATACATAATGTGTAAGTAGCAATGTAAATAACTTCCTCCGAACTGCAATTATATTTCCAAAAAGTTATTTCCATGTTTACAACAACAATAAAACACTTTTTTATTAACAGATCTACAGAATTGACAATATCTACAAGGATATGTTCCAGCAATTTATTTCTACCTTCCTTTTCACCTTTAACTATTATTTTACCTTTTTCCAATAATGTTTTAAAAACTGTAATTTGTTCTTTTTTTTAAGACAGAGGCAACAAGCAGTACTCTAAGTGCAGATACCTTGAATAATTTTCCAAGTTTATTTCACATACAGTTCTTAACTGATGCTACATCAATACTACAGGTAACCTGAAAAGTATTTTTATATTTTGTGTCTGTTAATATCCTTATCTGCAGTCTGCCAAGTAACATTCAAACAGGAGCAGTCCCAGGACTGAACCCTGAGGTACTCCACTTGTCACTTGTCTGGAGCTGGATTTGGAGTCAACTCCTTTTACAGTCTGGGTTCTGTCAGTAATTCAGTTGGCAAACCCATCGAGTGATGTAGGGATTAATGCCCAACTTAGTAAGTATATCTATGATTCCAGAGTGAGGGATGGTGTCAAAGGACTTGGTGAGGTCCAGACAGGCTGTGTGGACCACCTTACCCTCGTCCATGGCTTTGGAGACTGATTCAAAGTCAGTCAGATTCAGGAGACAAGATCAGCCCTTCATGAACCCAAACTGGGTGGGGTTCAGTGTTTGAATGTTGCCAATGTCTTTGTTTATAAGTTCCATGATAATACATTCCATGGAATTGCAAACTAGGCTCATCAGACTGACTGGGCGGTAGTTCTCGGGATCCAAGGTGGATCCCCCATTGTGGAATGGGATAACTGTAGCTGTGCACCACAATTTAGATCTTGAAAGGTCTGATGTTCTCTCTTTGTATATCTTAATATCTAAAAAATGACACTTATTTCAGACCAAGATAAAGAAAATGTTGAAAGTCTAGTAGTAAAATAAAAAAGTAACAAACTTATCAAATTCTATGTTGTCCCCAGTCCAGATCACAGATAAATCATTTATGAAGTGAGTGCAAAATATAATGCAGTCATTATAAATACTGCTGTAGATATTCAACTCCTCCTAGCTAGCTAATTTTAGTATGGCAACTGCTGTTGCCACATTTGCCAGAATCTGTGCCATACCTTGTAATTGCTGGTAAAAGAAATTGTCACTAAAAAAATTGTTGACCAATACCATGTATATTAAATTAAAGTTTATTTATCTTTCCCTGGTAAAACAAAGCCAGACAGATGTCAGAAAACTATTTAAATTCTGCTGGAGGAAAGTCAAGTTTTAAACAAATTAAGTAATGATGGAACCATAAGAGTAATGAAACCTGATAAGGGTGGGGGATTGTTTTCATGGATATATTAATCTACAAAGCTAAGAAGAATGAGATGTTAAGGGACATTGATAAATATGTAAGTGTCTCCAGAAATGAAATAAACATCTCTTATAGGAGAATAGACTTGGTCTTGGAAGATTTGGTTAATGAGGGTCTTCTTGATCAGAAAACCCTAAAATACTTAATAGTTATCCCTACTATCTTTGGCATTCCAAAGATACATAAGAATGAAAAGGATCCACCATTAAGGCTAATAGTCTCAGCAGAGGGTTCAAAGACTACCCCTTTGGCCAAATATGTGGACAACATACTTAAACCACTGTGGTTAAAGAGACAAGCTATTCTAAGGGACTCATGGGACTTGTTAAGATGTCTTAAATAAGAAATAGCAGACGTGAAACACGGCTTCCTTACTGTAGATATTATAGATTTGTTTACATGTATACCCCACAAAAAAAGCTTAACATTACTAGAAGAAATCATTTATGAAGATGGATCATTAACTAGGGATGAATGTTGTCTAATTTTGCAGTTGGCGGAATTAATACTGAGGTAGAACTATATATACTTCAATGGAGAATTCTTCCACCAAATAAAAGGGGTGGCAATGGGGGTGATTTGTGCACCTACATATGCAAATTTAGTCCTAGCCAAATGGGAGGAAAAATGTGTTTTGGGATCTATGTACAAACACTGTTGGTGTTTGTACAAAATATTTTTGGACTATATATGTATTTTGTGGACTGCGTCTAAACAAGAAATGCATGCTTTTATTGGATTTTTAAATACAAGCACCAATTTTCTAAAATTTACATATAACTTTTCCCCAGATAAATTACAATACTTGGATGTTGAAATTTATAAGGAAGATGGAATATTCTATTCTAAGGTGTATAGGAAAAACACATATGTCAACTCACTTTTACATTAGAACAGTGCCCATCCTTTCCATTATAAACAGAACATCGTAAAAGGTCAGTTCATTAGATCTAGCCGTACGACTTCTAAAGACGATGACTTTTTAGATGAGATAGGCTATGTTAAACAGATGTTAAAGGAAAGAGGGTATCCTGACAGACTACTGATGAAAACTGAAGCAGATGTCTTTAAAGAAAGGAGTGGGAGATACAAACCTATTCTGGGCCAGGAAAATGATGTAAATTTATCAAAAGATGGTGATAAGGCAGATAGTTTTAAGAAGGCCCTAATACTCGAATATAATGAAAGTTTGAGGATAGTGAGGAATAGTTTTAATTAGGAATGGAGTAAATTTCTCACATTTACAGATCCGGACATAATAAGTAAAGAAAAGATTAAGGTGGTGTGCAAAAATGGAATGAATATGAAAGAACGTTTACAAAGAAATAAACAAGTTAAAGAAGGTAATAATAAAAGGAGATTAGGAACAGAGAAGAAGGACAATAATGCTTTACACAAATACACTTTGGAATGTCATGATGCATGTTTCAGGTTTTATGTCATAGAAAAAATCAATAAGGAAAAAAGAGGTGGTATGTGGGAAGAATCAATAGAATATAGGGAACTGTGGTGGCAATTGACCTTAGAAGCCAATAAAAGGCCAGGGTTAAATGACCATGTGTCCTTGGCCCCACTTTTAAAATTAAGGGCAGCAAAGCTATAGAAGCTTAGAACATGTTGCCTTTCTCACATACCAGTGAAGTTTGCAACAGCAGGGATGACTAGTTTTTGTGTTTAACTACATTTTAAGTATAGGTTTATATAAATACATTTATATTTTGTGCAGCCATGCCATATGTGTTTTATTTATTTACTTCTACTACTTTGTACCCTTTGTCTATCATCACACAAGCATTTTAAGTAGAAGTTTTTTTTAACTCTACATGTATATACATTTTTAAATGCTTTTTAAAATGCATATTTATTATATTTTTAAATATATTCATTATTTTCTTAATAATATAAGTATATAATGTGTCATTCTCATATTTTACATATTTAATGGTTTTAATTTAACTATTGGATAATCAAATTTATGATGTCATTAATTCATAGTATTTAAATGAATTGATTTGTAATGGCCCACATCTGATGAAGTTGTTTAAATGAAAACAAAGTACTGAATACGTGTATGTTTTTTGTTTTATTGAGTATGCATTTATTTTAATAAATGATCAACTGCGGTTGATTTCCGTTGCTTTATTGTTTCATTGGACGTGGTTGGCTTTGATCATATTGATAAATCTTTCCTTAGTCACTTTATAGCTTTCTTTATTTAATGCTTCAGTGGTGGTGTTATACTTGTTCCTTTCCTTTGTTATTCTGCAGTTATGTGCTACCACTTTACCTGTTATTAGTTTAGCTGCATACGAGTACATTCTAGTTATGTCTGTTAAATCACATAAATCTCCTTCAGTATTCCAATTTTCTGGTTTTATCCATTTTACCAGTCTCTTAACACACTGGATCTTCTTTCTATTGTCTCTTTCTCTCATCTATCTTATATCTGCTCATCTCTACTTCATCAAGCAGGTCTCCCCTTACGTAATTCTCGTCGAAAATGTCCTCTTTGTTCTGCTTTCTGCTCTTTCTTTGGCTGTGAAATCTTAACAGGACTTTCAAAGAAGTCTCCTGCAGAAGGTTCTAAAATATTACTTTTAAGATTATAGCTTCTTTAAAAGGTTTTCTGGTCTGTCTACTGTACCATTTTCTGATGATTTGTTGACTCATCATGTTGAGAGTTTGACTATATCAGAATCTCCACACTAAACACTTCACTTCTCAGTTAGTCTATCACTTAGGTTTCTATTTGTTGCTTTCTGCATCACTAAACGTGCTGCTTCTCACTGCTTTCTTCTTTTATGCTCTTTGTAAAAGTCAACATGTCTGGATTTCTTTGCCTGTACATACCATCGAATATCATTGGAGCTGCAGTGGACATATTTGTTAGTCCAGCTTTCTTCCACTTTGATCCATTTTTATTTAAGTTCTCCAAATATTTTGGGTGTCTATTAACATGACAGCAATGGGCCCTATTTCTAAGGGTGCCTTAAGTATTGCTGCAGCCTTTGACGGTAGCAAAGGGTACAGTTCTCCGCATCCACAACATACCCAGAAATGCCTCCTTCTTCAGTTTATATGGGGTTATGTATCAGCAATATATCTTGTATATATTTGAAAATTATTTTTATCAGCACTTACTTCTACTACTGTTAGAGTTATATGGCTGTCGTTATTCTTAATTATGCAAGTTTTTGCATATGCTGATGTTTTATGACTATATGTCTCAGTACAATAAAACACTAGAGTCACTAGGTGCAATTATTTCTATATTTTTTTCTTTTACAACTTCATTTTTCTTGCTTCTGCTTCCTTTGCTGATCCCATGTGATCAGTACTTCATTTCCAGTATCATATGAAGATCATGTGACCACCGCTTCTCAGCTAGCTATATTTTACAGTGTTTGCCCCATCCCCAGTATGACAATCTTGACACATTATTATGCCTTTCAGTGTACAGACACAGCTTCAGCAATGAGTATATCACAACCAGCAGCAGGATGTGCAACTGTTTCTCGTTCTGTAATATAGAACCTAGATTTGTTTGTATCACCCACTATTCTAGTGTGCATGTAAACTAAGTATGTAGTTTGCTGTTTCCTCACAGTTTAATTTCTCCAAGTCTTTTAGGTTTCTAATACCATGACAGGAATGGACCCCATTCCCAATTCAAAGTACGATTAAAGTTCATGAAATTAGTATTGCTACTGTATGTAGTCTGCTTTTTTCCTTGTGTGAGTCTTTGATGATACAGGAGACCATGCTTTCACTTACCACATTCAGTACATTTATAATGAGGTCTTTTCACACTTTAATTTCTCCAAAAACTTTTGGATGTCTAATGCCATGATGGGAAAGGACTCCATTCCTAAGTCAGGGTATACTTAAAGTTCATGAAATTAGTATTGTTTCAATCTTTGCACCACCAACAATGTGCCCAGAATTGACTCCTGAAATTCATATGGAGCTACGTGTATTGGTAGCATATCAAAATACAGCTGTAGCTTCCTTTTTCTTAGACCACTGCTCCCACTATTGTTCTCTAGGTATATTTCTTCCAGATTGCTCTTCTTTCGGCCTGCAAATCCTGAAAATTTATGACTTTGTGGCTATCTGTACATGAGACACTGTAATCACTAGGTGTAGCCATTTCAATAATCAATGCACCTTTTTTTTTTTTTTTAAACTGTTTGTAATGGTTGATCCCATGTGATGTATCATTCTCTACAATGCTTTATGGTTCATGTTTCCAATGCTTTTTGGCTACTTCTAAGTTGTGGCGCTTGAACCATCCCCCATGCAACAGTATTCCCACATTATTCTGCCTTTTAGTGCACAGGCCCTTTGCCTTTCAGTATATCATACCCAGCAACAAGATGTGTGACCATTTCCAATTCTTTTTTATGAACCTACATTTGTGTATTTTTCTCACATGTTCAATAGACTTTGTAAATGAACATGTACATAGTCTACTGTCCTGGGCTGTCATGATTAACCTTTCATCCTTTGGTTTCTCCTTAACCATTCCTGTGTCAAATCCTGATCAATATCAGGTTATTGCAGATCTCTATACTTGTCACTAAATTTATGGCTTTTCTACATTTAGTTGCTTTGCATCTAATTCTTCTCCTTACATACTTTATTTTGATTTCTGCCACATTCAGTTGCTGTCTGATTTTTGTCTACTTCTGGTTTGATTTCCATTCCCACTTGACTCCAGAATGCTTCTGCTAAACTTAACATTGAGGTCATTGTACAATTCTTCTCCTCATGTTTTAAAACTTTTACTATGTTTGGGTTTGATGAGGTCACCAGCTATTTATGCAGTCCCATGACTGCAGATCTATACATGTAATCAGTTTCAAGGAGGCCCACGCCCTTGGTATACATACTGATTTTTTATTATTTGACAAGAGTGAAGCAGTTTTATTTTTTGTGATCAACTGATCCAATTAATTTTGAGACCAGTCAATCACACAAAAATGCAAGTTAGAACAGGAAGAGCAAACTGGTTTACAGCTTGCACTTTATTCTTAGATGTCATTGCCATTTTTAATATTAGTTTTATTCTTATGAAGTATTCCCTACTGAGTTTTATTCACATTTATTCATGTTTTACAGAACCTGCATTTCTCCCACATGTTCAACAGACTTTGTAAACCAATGGGTACATAGCCCGCTATCCTGGAAAGCCAAGATTAACCTTTCTTCTTTTGGTTTAAATTCATTTCTCCATAACCATCCTTGCATGCCCAGTAATGACTCCTGCAATTTGTACAGTTACATGTATCAGTAACATATCTAAATACGATTGTAAATTATTTTTTGTAAGACTCATTGCTCCTACTACTACTGGAACTGTCTGGGTATCCTTCTTCCACATTACCCTAATTTTTGCCTGCAATTTCTGGTCTTTTATTCCTTTGTGTCTCTTTGCACATAAGTCGGTGGGTGCAACAGTTTCAATGATCAGTGCTACTTTTGTCTTTTCATGGATTGCTATAGCTGGATTTCTCGCACGTTTTTTCGAACTGTTGGTAATAGACACTCCCATGTGATATAAACTTCATCATTTTCTACAATGCTTTGTAGTTCATGTTTCCAATGTTTTTCATTTACTTCAGTATTATAATGTTAACACAATCCCCAGTTCAACAGTTTTGTCACACTATTATGTCTTTCAGTACACAGTCCTTCTGCTATTAGTATATCACAACCAGAAACTAGATGTGTGACTGTTTCCAATTCTGTTTTACAAAACCTACATATGTCTCTACCACATGTCCAATGGACTTTGTAAAACAATGTGTACGTAAGTTCACTGTATTGGGTTGCCAATATTAACCTTTTGTCTTTTGTTTTAAATTCACCTCTTATTAGCCATTCCTACATTCAATCCTGATCAGCATGAGGTTGTTCCAAAGATTTCTGTACTTGCAACTGCATTTATGCATTTTCCATATTTCTTGCCTTCTAATCTGATCCTTCACCTCATATTCTTTCTTTTGTTTTTTGGCACATTCAATTGCTGTCTGATTTTTATCTACTTCTGGTTTGATTTCTATTCCCGCTTGATATGCTTCTGCTAAACTAAGCAGGAAAATCATCTTAGAGTTACTCTCCTCATCTTTTAAAACTTTCACTACATTTGGGTCTTGTGAGGTCTGCAGATATATACATGTAATCAGTTTCGAGGCGGCCCATACCTCCTTCAGAGTGAGGACTATATAATCTTGGTATGCACTGACTTTTATAAATCATTTGATAAGCATGAAGCATCCTTCTTGTTTTACCATCCAACCTATCCAACATCTTTTAGGGCCAGTCAATCACTAAGTTAGGACAGGAAAAGCAAATTGGTTTATAGCTTGGATTTTGTTCCTAGATGTCAGCTCTGTTTTCCATATTAATTTTAGTCTTCTAAAATATTCGTTACTAAGTTTTATTTGCATTTGTTCCTGTTTTATAGTTTATCTTTCATCAATTCCCTAATATTTATATATTCTCTGTTGCTCAAGTTCTTTTATATTACATTCCTGTCCCAGGCTGATGTTTTCTTGGTGCTGCAGTTTTCTCTGCTTTAAAGGTTGCTTTTGCACATTTATCAAGATTATCAAGACCAAATGACATTTGTGTATCATCTCTTATACCATTTCATATCCTGTACATTTGAACTTCTTATTCTTTCTTTTACTTCTTCTGTCCATGCAGCAACTTTATTATGCTCCATAGGATCTTCATAGATATTTTTCCCAAAAAGTATTTATTTCTTTTTTTTGTTGGTGTTTCAATTCCTTTTGCCTTGTTTCCTAATTCTCCATAAAACTTTTATGGGTCATCAATAAACTGCTAGTTTGTACTTTTCTTATATGCTTATCTGCATATCTTCTAAGTTTTTCTACCTGTGCTGATATTTTTAGTTTATTTGTGTTGGTGCATGACAGATCGTAATGTGTTCTGATACTTCACATTGCTTTAATCACATCTATCTTTCTGAGAATTTTTCTTGATCTATTTTTCTTGATCTATTCCCTCTTCTGTACCTTTTTAATAATGACACTTCTTGTCTTAATTGATTTATAGTTTTCACTATTCGATACTTCCATGATAGCATTTGATTCCTCCACTTCACTTCCCTTACTGCCCTTTGTCTTTGTGGTAAGAACGTATCTGTTGTTAATTTAGTTGCACAGTAATATATCCTATTTACATCTGTTATATCACATGAATGGGTATAAACAATCCTAATTACTGTGTTCATTTGTTTTATCAAACTTCTAACTTTTTGGGTTTTATTGACTTTTCGTATCCTATTTCTTTCATTGATCTTAATATGTCTGTCCATTTCTATTAAAATCAAGCAACTCTTCTCTTATATCATTTATTCTAAACTGAGGGCACATTCTTTGATCTCCATTTCCTGTGGACATTCTACAGAAAGGTCCAGAGCATCTTCCTGTGCCACAGTCTCTTCAGTTTCATCCTGTGTCATTCATTGCTCTTTCATATGGGAACTCACTGGCCTATCACTTTACAACATTGACTGCATCAGATTTGCTACAGTTTCCGGTTTCTTCTCTTGCTGTGCAACTCCGACTGAACTTTTGTACTGGTTTCCTGTGGAAGACTCCTAAGTATCTTTATATGGCAACTGAACAGATGTTTTCCACTACACTGGTTTCTCCTTAATTTTGGGATCCATTGCTCTATCCTGCTGAGATGTTATCAGAGTTAGATTTTCTACACCGAATCCATAACCTCAGTTTATATTTCTTTAACTTCTCCATTACTAATCTTCTTTTCTACTTTTCCTCTTTGTCTTCTTACTTTTTTGGATTGTAAAGTTTTCCATATCCGGATTCCTTTGCCTGTATTTCTCTTCAAATATCTTAGGTGCTGCTCTTTTTGTATTAATTAGTTTTGGTTTCTCCTTTGCATAAATATTACACCATATTAAATCTCTTTTTCTTTCCCATGTCCTCTTCATCTGTCTCCTTACTTTGGGGACTTGTTCCATCTTGCTGTGATGTAACCTGTGTTAGACCTTCCACACCAAATGTTTTATTTTGTACCCATTCCATAACCTCAACTTCTATTTTTTAACTTCTACTTTGCTAGTCTTCTTTGCTATATTCCCTCTTTGTGATATTTTTTTATTGTGAGAATCTCAATATCTAGATACCATTGCCTGTATTTCTCTCTGAATATCTTTGGGGCTGCCTTTTTTGTATTGATTAATTAGCCATTTGGCTTTGCATAAATATTGCACCGTAGCAAATCTCTCTATCTTTCTGATGTCCATATTTTTTTTTATACTTTTCAAAAATATCTAGGCTTTATTGATTACATTTTCACACTTCTGCTGTTGCTTATTTTTTCAAACATAAGTCTGTATAATGTTTTTCACAAATCTGTTGTATTAATGAACACATTTTTTTATTTGAAGCTTCTGACAGTTTTTCTTGTGGAAGTATTTTTCTTTCCTCTAATTTCTCTCAATCTTTTTATACATCTTGTATCTGGAAATTCTGGGCATTTTGCATAATAGTAACAATATAAAATTTGCATAATAGTAACAATGCAAAATTTCGTTCTTGTCCTCGATTATTTAAGTTTTTGTGATTTTTGTGGACTGCTACTTCCTTCTACAACAGGGGGGCCATCCTCCCTCTCGGCCTGGCCTGGCCCTCTGTGTGAGTCCTTTGGTGGTAATGGAGACTAGTATTATCTTTATAACACTTGCTACATTCTGCACATTTATATGGTTTCTCCTCCTCATGAATGGCCTGATGAATTACTAGGCCTTTCTGGTATAGGAAACTCTTACCACACTCATCACATTTATATGGTTTCTCTCCTGTGTGAGTGGTTAGGTGGTGTACCATTTCATATCTTTGTGAAAAACACTTGGTACATTCAGCACATTTAAAAGGTCTTAACCCTGTGTGAATGGTCTGATGGCGAATTAAGCTACTGTTACGTGAAAAACATTTATTGCAATCAGTGCATTTAAATGGCCTCTCCCCTGTGTGTGTGCTTTGATGCTTTGTCACGTCAGAGCTCTGTGAGAAACACTTGCTACATTTAGTGCATTTATATGGTTTCTCGCCTGTGTGAACGACTCTATGACGTGTCAAATGACTATGCTGTGAAAAACATTTACTGCATTCCACACATTTATATGGTTTTAGCCCTAAATGAATATCCTGATGGCGTACCAGGCTATGGCTACTTGAGAAACACTTATTACATTCAGAACATTTATGTGGATTCTTCTCTGCATGAGTATTTTGATGACGTAAAAGAGAATATTTTCTACTGTAACATTTACCACATTGAGGACATTTATATGATGCTTTCTGTATGCGAGTCTTATTACTTTGATGTTTTAGAAGACGATTCTTTTGCATGAAACTCCTGTTATGTTTAGTACATTTATATGGTTTCTCTCCAGTGTTAGAAGTCTGATGAACAACCTGGCTTTGCTGTGCAATAAAACTTGTGTCACATTCAGAGTTCTTGCTGTAATTACAGCTTGAATAAACCTGTGGTACAGATGGGAGATGCCACATGTCAAAGCCCTTCATTGTCTGATCACACTGCTGTAGGCCGTCTGTCAGGGAATGTACCTGTGATGTTTCACTATCACCATCAGAGCTCTGGGTGCAGTTCAATCCCAAGTGAAGCTGGGATACAGGAGGGAGATTAAGCTTTTTGTAGTCCTTCACTGTCTGAGTACACTGCTGCAGGTTCTCTGTTGACTGATGTACCCAACAGATTTCATTGTCACATTCAGTGCTCTGGCTGCAGATATATCCTGTCTGAAGCTGTGGTACAGAAGGGAGATGATGCTTGTCAGAGTCCTTCTCAGGCTGAGCATCCTGCTGCAGGTTCTCTGGTGGGTGATGAAATTGGGGTGTTTCACTGTCAGACACCAAGCTCCAAGAGTAGGTATGTCCTGAGTGGTGGTGGGGTACCAGAGTGAAATGAAGCTTGTCAGAATCCTTCTCAGGCTGAGCACACAGCTGTAGATTCTCTGTAAGGTGATGCAGTTGGAGTCTCCCACCTAAAAACAGATTATCAGTATTTTATCACAGTGATAAAACTAGGTCAGACATTTCACCCATAATAGGGCAAGTATATTGTTTAGTCATTTAAAATATTACAGATTTACTGTACATTTAAAACATTAGTTCTGCTGTTTTAAAATAAGGAAAATCAGCACTCTGAGTTGTCAGAATTTTGTCATCAATGATCAGCTGTGAGAGGTACAAATTCAGTGAAGAACTATCACAATAATGAAACAGGATTAACTCAGAGAAAAAAAATCATAAACATAGGCATAACTCTCAAATTTATGAGCCAAGATTCGTGACAAAATTTCATGCTATTGGAATCTTAAGTTTATATTCCCGTACTACTGTTTAATGCTTTGATCGAACAATAACTTATTCATGTAGCACTATAATTTACCATTTGTATTTCCTGGGCAGTGACATGAAATAGAACATTTTCAACAAGCTCACTAAAATAGTTGTCAAACTTTAATAAATAAATAAGTCAGACAAACAAGCCAGCAAATTATGTGATGTATGATCATCTGGGAATGGAGATGCAAAACACATTCAAATCAAGTGCAACAATATCTTTACTGTATGCAGATTACAAAGTATAAAATTCTAATATAAATGCATTAATATAGAAAAATGCTGTCTCTGTTGTAGAGAGGTTTTTTGTGGAATGAACAGATTGACTTATAATATAATATTTGACAATTGAGAGGTACACTCAGGGAGCAATTATCTTTGTTTCAGGACAGCCTGGCAGAATGTACGAAAAACAGGATGGACAGACCAGAATAAATCTGCACTTAAATGCTTCTCATCCAGGGAATTCTGAGATCTTCATTGCCCCTAATAAACAGGTTAATTATACACTACAGAAGAAGTAAACTCATACTGTTCAGTTCTATGACATTGTCCCTGCTCTGGGCCAGCAATCAAGGAGACTCAATCCACAACACTGACCCCAGTGAGGGATGGTCAATAAGAGTAAAAATGGATTTATACAGTATTTTCAGATATAGCTTCCTGCACCAAGCACAATTCCATTAAGAGCATACAGGAAACATTCTCCAGTCTTAGGGCTGTACTCTTTTACTCTCCCCAGCCACACACAAAACTCCACACTGACCACCTTGGAGCTCTGTTGTCCCTGTTCCCAGTAGCTGACACACGCACTTGAATATTTGAGATTCACATGCACACATACACACCTGGGAAAAGCTGGCACAGATTTATTAGCTGTGCTCCTTTCTGACCAGACTCTGAATAATTGTTGCCACCAGTCAGCTAACATAAGGATATTACAAAGGATACCCAATTCTAGTGTGCAAAATTAATATTAATAATTATAGTGGAGTGTGGGCAAAGCACTAAGGCTTTCAGAAGCGCCCACAGTGTCACCAAAATAAGCATGAGTACACTCAAGATGTCAAAAGCACTCTCTAAAGGACCAGCCACAATAAAAGGTATTAAAACATTTAATAATAAATAAATAAAACAGAAAACTAGAGAATATTGAATACAATAAACAACAGAGTTTCAACCATAGAGATTAAAAAATAATACAGGTGGATAGTTTCTCACAACTACAGAAAACAATACTAAACTATTCTTACTAGATGTCCCGGTCTAATTAAAGAATTACTGTTCCCTAACTACGTACTAAAGCAAGGCAAGCTGATATACACTGAATGTCTTCCACAGCAAAAGCCAGATGGTGTCTGTCTCACTATCTCTAAAGAAAGACTGAATCCCACTAACTGACTCTGTGGATATGTTAGATATTTATATGTCTCCTGTCAGAGATCTTTCCTTTCAGAAATCTTTTCAGTCAGATTCTGTGCTAGAGTGAGGGTTCCAAAAAGTTCAGCTGGTTAGAGGATGACATCAGCTCTGGTCATCTGACTCTGAGGCAATACACACAAGAGCTTTTCTAAGATCTGTGGCAGCATCTGAAAGCTATAACACAATTTAAAACTTTCCACCCTTCTAGGGTTCTCTGATAAAACATTCACAATTAATCAATTACAGCAATACAACCTAACATACATTTTTAACATAAGTAACCAGCCTCTGTACAAATCAAAGAGATAATCAAATGGCAAACTTTTTAACAAAACTCCTGCTGGCTGTGCTAGCATATGTACACATTTACTACCTTACTCTCCCGGGCACAGATGGCACTACCGCATAATATCACAAGTTCTTTGCGACTTTCATAAAACATACATCTTCATTTAGGGCTCAGGAAATAATCTACGGGTTGTAATTTGAAGTGCATTTGCTATCTTGTGTCTATTCAGCTTTCAATGATGTGCCCATGGACTCTGCAGATCACTGAAAACAATCCATAATTTGAGTGCATGTTAACACCTGCAGTGGTCACAATCTAAAAATCCATATAGTTTGGAAGGTAATTAATCCATCTATGAGGTCTCACAACTGGAATATTCTAGAGTAAAAATAAAACAAGAAGAAAAATTCACAGTAATCAGTGCTTTACAACTTCTGATCAAGGGTAATGTGGTCAGGTTCTAAACTTCCCTAGCCAATTTCTTCAGCTGTATTACTCCTCAAAGCTTGTATTACTGTATACTTTGCAATGCAGAATAGCAATTTGTAAAGGATCACTGTCTGTTCTTTTGGGAATTGTGCCTTAAAAGTACAGAAAACATTAGGTGGAGTAGCATAAAAACTATGCCTCTGCCTCATATGATTAATAGGACTCGCTTTTTCACATATATTCTCAAGTTTGTCATCTCCCCTTAATGCAGGAAAATGTATGGGGCTATGGTTCCTTTAGGACACTCGCGCATTATCATTGTTAATGTGGCATCACAGTTGTATACCTCTCAACCTGTTAGCTCAAGATTTCTGAACAATGCCAAAAATAATGGGGGGGGGGGCAAAGGACTAAACTCAGGGCCAGCATTTAAATATTGTTATTAGAAACTAAGACAGTTGCTAAAATAATGTATTTTGCATTAACATACATTTTTATTTGGGATATGAAGTCAGAAACTCAAATGCATGTCATTATTTAGTGACCTCAATCTTCAATGATTTGCCAGAAAAATACAAATTGTTTGATGAACAGACAAAATAGAAGGTAAAAATCTGGGCATTCTGGGCAGCTGAGACTTATACCTAGGTTTCTCCATTAGTGTTCGATATGGAGTGTAGCATAAATTTACAATGTGACCCAACTTGAGCAAGGGATGTTGATACTTAACATGTCTTGAATCGTTAAATAAATATTTGTATTATCAATGCATCAACACACTAGCCCCTCAGTGAGGATCTTAATCTCTGAGGCTGAGTGACACAGAGTAAAGGGAAAGGTGAACTTTTTACCCTTATCTAGAAGTCTGCATGCATCTGAAGGTGTATATTTAGAGATCAGGGATGTGGGAATACAGTCCATTAATTGGAATACAGGAGAGCACAGCCTTACCACCTGAAAAACAAATGTAATTGGTATTGTGCAGCCTTACCACCTGAAAAATAAATGTTATTAGTATTGTGCAATGTCTTCAGTTACAACACTATGTGTTTATGCTATCGCAAAGCACAACACTTAATTTACATTATTGGAGTTCAGACTATGAGACTTCAGATGTTTATTCACTGATCACTTTACAGTGTTTGCCAGCTTGCGACATTCTGACAGACTGATGCCTCTGTTTGTGGTTAACTGTCAGGAGTTACAGCTTTGCTCTTCCTTGTTGTTTAGATGCCACAAGACAGATTGGTTGTCTGACCAGAGTAGGAAATACCTGAGAAACAGCTTTTTCTCATTCTGGACTCTGCATTATACCCTCACCCAATCTGCCAAAGTCATGAACTCCTGGATCACCTACTAGGTAGACAATAATCACAACAGACACAAAGTCCAGTTCCACACCTATAAAGACTTATCATCTGAACATGAGTCTGAAAGGTTTTCTCCCAGGTTATGATGATCCTCCAAAGACAAATAAAGAAGTTGGTCAGAGCAGAGATGTTCTTAGAAAGTCCATATAAGGAGCTACCAGAAGCCAGTCATTAGGGAAGGAGAACATAGGGAGATCCTTCTCCTGTAAGTTAACTACCACTATGGCCAACTATCTGAAGAAGATGGTGGAAAATAAAGAAAGCCAAATTGCAACATTTTTTATTAAGAGTGATGTCCACTAAGAGCATATTAGGGGCATTACTTGTGGCAAAATGCATTAATCATGTTTAACACATTCAAGACATCGTGAAGAAGGAGAGGCAGAGGCATAAGCACATGCAGGGTGACCATCTGAGGTGGAAAGTTCATCTGGAATGGGATGCACTGAATGTGTTGGCTGACATCAGTTAAGGACTCAAAATCACACACCATCCCTTACCTATTTGACTAAGAAAAGATGTGACTAAAACTCCACAGCCATTATGAAAACTGGTCACCATCTGCAGTTCCTTCAAAAGCTCCAGTGAGGAGGTCCTCCAGTAAAGCCTTGTCAGGAAGAGGACTGGTAACCTGTAGATGTGACCAAGACTGAACACATTTAGAACTCACTAGTCTTTTCTGATGAATGGGCAAACAAAGAACTGCCCCCTAGGCCATTTAAATATTAAAGCAAATACTGGTGTGGTACCAACAGTGGGTGTCCATCCTCTTTGGTGGCCTAACAATCACAGGAGAGACAGAAAAACTAAGAGGCTTCAGTATGTTCATCCAACAGCATTTGCTTTAATATTGAAATGGCTATAGCAGGCTTTTTTACCCTTGTTTGAACGTTCACCAGAAAAGATTAGTGGATTCTAGATGTGTTCCTGTTTGGGGGTTGGCTAAGCTTTCATATAGATGAAGAGGTGGAATAAGGGGACCATGAAGACCCTTTACAGTGATAAAGCATCATTCCATCTAAGGAGATTATTTCTAATAACATTTGTGAAGGTTGCCAGCCTAGCTAGATAGAATTTTGTAAACAATTATATGTCCTTGTAAATATTAATATGATCCACAGGCTTGTTTGACAAATGTAAAAAAGCTGTGTTATGTTCTGAGCTTCAAAAATGTAACCACAGTGAAGAAAGCTGATAAGTAAAGGATTGTATGACTGAGTGTGATCTCAAGCTAAAAGACAGGATGTCTGCAGCTACAAATTCTTTCTATTGTCCCAAGACAGAGATAATTACTGGGTTTCACATGTAAAGTGTCTTTTCTTGCTGTGGCTTCCTGGCAGGTGCAGATTACAAAGAAATGTTACATTTTTAACTTCTGCAAGCCTGGGAAACTTAAGCAGAAGTGTTAAGAATTATGTAATCTGAAATGTCTCAGCAGTATTGTGTATTATCAATTTAAGGGCTATCTCAGAAAGTAAGAATGGCATTTTGTATTTTGCTCTGAATCTGACAACTCACCAGCACTTGCTTTGCTCTGTAAGTAGTTTATTTAGAACAGTGATTTCTCTTAGAGATAGAGAGGAATATAGGCCGATTAGTCTGGGTGTTTTCTATATTTATGTGAGACTATCCTACAATGTTGTTTTAAAGTATTTCCTGTGATTTCTGAACTCTATGATGTCATTGTGTTGAATCAAACAGTACTGACTTGTGTTTTTATTATTAAACATTTTTAAAACCTTTTAACTGTGGCTGTTTTGTGTAGAGATATTTAAGCTCTTAGTGTACTTGCATGTATTTGCTGATACTTTATAAGCCACTCCTAAATAGCCTTCAAGTCTCAGTCACACTTACCAGTTGGATAATAACAACATTGCACAGTAGAATTGGACACCTTTTGGTAAGGGTCTTTATAGTAGATGACAGTAGTGGTTTGTGGCAGTCGGTAGTACAGTATACTCTGGGCAGAAGGGGGCATAGCTGGAGAACCTGTGCCAGCCTTCCCCAGGAGTGTCTGTGTGTTTGTATATAACTCATATCTCAAAGTGTGTGTGTGTGTGTCAGCTACTTGGGCAGGGACACAAAGCACTGGTTGGACAGAGAGGGTGCTGGAGGTTTTGGTTTGACCACTCGGCTGAGATCTGCACCCTATTGCTGTACCAGTGGGAAGTCTTATTGGGGTTCTGGAGAGAAAGAGAGAAACCACCCCCAGACTGATTATGATCTCTGTGTGCTCTTAAGGGAAATTGTACTTTACTGTGTGTGTACTTGTTATCCTCTGAATGTGGACGTCCCTCACTGGTGCTAGTGGTGAGGATTGAGGCTCCTTTATTACTGGGCCAGTGCACGTGTGTACAGTGATCACTGAAGGTGTTTTTGTACTCTAGAAAAGCCATGCAATGAACATTCAGAGTTCAGATCACAATTGTTTTATTTCTTTTGTTAGCTTAGTTAGTCAGGGAGAGCAAGCAAGCATGCCAACAGAGAAGCATGGAAAGCTGACAAAGAGACAGTTGGCTAAGATGTGCCAGGTTAAAGGATTGGTGCATGGAAACCTGACTAAGGCAGACATGACTGCAGCTTTGATCACAGCTGCATCCAAGAATAGCAACCAGGAAGATGATCAGACTGGCCGTGGAGATGTACAACACTCAGAGAATGGACAGTTCAACCTTTCTACAGGCAACTTAAAAATCCATCTCGAGCTAAAAAGACTTGAGTTGGAGGCTAAGTGTTTGGAGAGAGAAGCAGCAGAAAGACTGAGGCATCTAGAGACTGAGGAAAATGAGAAACTGCTTTGGCTGGAAGCTAAGGAGAGGCAGAGACAACATGAAAAAGAGATGTTGACTCTTCACCAGAGTCATGGAGGTAATGGGGAAGGGAGTAACTGGACCCCAGAAGCACAAAAGGTCAGCAAATATATTCCATAGTTTACAGGGGGGGGGGTAATTTTGATAGTTTCATTCATATCTGTGTGTGTTTCTCTATAACTCAAATCTTAAGTGTGTGTGTGTGTCAGCTACTTGGGCAGGGACACGAAGCACTGGCTGAACAGAGAGGTTGCTGGAGGTTTTGGCTTGACCACTTGGCTGAGATCTCAACCCTATAGCTGTGCCATTGGGGAGTCTTATTGGGGATCTGGAGAGAAAGGGAGAAACCAGCCCCAAACTGACTGTGATCTCTGTGTGCTCGTAAGGGACATTGTACTTTAATGTGTGTGTACTTATTATTCTCCCAATGTGGATGCCCCTCACTGGTGCTAGTAGTGAGGATTGAGGCTCCCTGATTACTGGGCCAGTGCATGGGTGTCACATTTATTGATGAATATGAAAGCCTAAGACCAGGAAAAATAAATCTAATAAAACCACACCTAGGTTCATAGGTAAGTATTTGGCAATAGGTCTGCAGACTATTTCAAGCCTAGCAAAAAACCCTATTCATAATTTTCCTCTAGCCTCAAGGAGGGCAAGGCAAGACAGACAGAGAGAAACTGAGACTGACCATCCAATTATCTAGGTTTACCTTGATGTGACAAGGGTGCTACTCTGCTTGACATGTAGTGGAAGTTTGTTCCAGAGGGGAGGGATACATTTGAGATATAAATCTGTCATGGCAACATGTTTTGTTTACCTGCTGATGAAGGTTTAGTTTCTTTAACAGAGTATTTGATATACCAATAGTTCTGTGAAGAAATAGAAGATCAAATAGGGTTGGATCTTTCATGGCAGGAAAGACTAGACACAGATCTCCACAAAGAGTCTATAAGACTGCCAGTCTCTCCTGATATAAATGATTTTGAGGCCACTGATCTTTTTGGGTATCAATTTGGGAGGTCTTTGAAGTTATGTGACATGTTTAGATAAATACATGACAAATGGGGCTTTATATTCAATAATGAGTCTGCTACAATGTGAGTAAAGGGGAATTAAGACTTCTTTGGAAACAGTGGATATGCCTTAGGAAATTAGATGGGTCAGATAAAAGGCTTTCCTAACTACTGTGGAGACATGACGGTCAAATAATATGGAATCATCAAGATAAGGACCTAGATTCCTTACAACAGTGACTGATTGGAGGGGTGAGTTTCGTATAAGGTAAGTAAAATTATTTTGTTTATCAAAATGAACTATGCTGCATTTTTTACATTTAATTTGAGGCCACTGTCCTTGCAACAATTGTTTAATGTGATCTAAGCTGTGTTGGAGCAATTCTGAGTCAGTTTAAGATCAAATAACACCCAATTTACAGTCATCTGCAATCTTAGCTAACCATGTGTCAGATGTGCTGCCCTGAAGGTCTGAGAAGTATATGCCAAATAGAAAGGGTCCAACACTGAGCCCTGTGGTATACTACTAGTAACTGTTTTGCTTTCAGAAGTGGCACCTACAAATCTAAACATATGGGTTAAGCCAGATAACTAGTTGGCTAACAACTACACAATATAAGGGTTTACATTCAGATTTATACATCTATCAATAATGCTTGCATGACATAGTGTAAAAGCTCTTCAGTTACTTTTTCAAAGAATTTACTGAGGCTAAAGAGGCAGGCAGACGCTTCCTTTGATAAAACCAAACTGATGAGAGTCCAGGGATGAAATACTTTTAATGTCCAGCTTAATGAAGTTTAAGACAATGCACACCATGGCTTTACATAGGAGGCTGGTGAGACCAATGTGCCTATGGATACCAGGGTCTGTGGTTGGACCACCCTTACATGACAACATTAAAATATCTGTTTTCCAGGCTTAAGGAATGCAACCATTGGAGAAGAAGAGGTTTATAAAGGCCATATTTGGCACTGATAATTAGGCAACCTGATATGTTGTTAGGGCCCATGGATGAAGTATTCTTAGTTTTTGAAAGGACTGACAGAATGTGGTCCATAGATATTAAAGGGGGTGGCTGAGATTGTAGAACTTGGGGGATAGCTATAACTATCAGTGGAGTAAAATTTACACTAAATTTGTTAGCTAGTACACTGGTCATCTCCTTTGGGTCAGAGAGCGTACTATTATTGTGCACTAGATCTGAACAATAATGAGTGCTAGTTCTTAACTTCCTGACATAGTTACGGAATGATTTGCAGTTATTTTTGGTTTTAGTATCTATTTTAAGTTCATACTCATCTTTGAGCTTCCTAATGGTTGTCTTAAACTCTTTGTTAGTTTGCTTAAGTGCGCTCTTAAGGTAGGTAAAATGACACCTCTTAAGCAGTTTCTTTCTCTTGTTTTTAAACTTTTCATTTTATTTGTTGTGGATAGGGACTGCCTTATCAATACAAGTATTTAATTGGGAGTAGACGACAGGGACAAATGTAGCAACTTTATTACTATGTTCCTTTAAAGGAGAATTACAGCCAAATTTACTTAAGCCATCAAGTAACTGAAGAAGGTTTGCTTTTGAGAAATCCCGAAAGACAGTGGTATTTACAGGGGAAGTATCACCAGGTATAAAGGATGAGGTCACTAAATTATGGTCTGATTTAACAAGACATGATTGATACATATGGGGCTATGCAAGAAGTGGCCATATTTGTGAGTATAGATCCAGGATAATGAGGCCCATAGTAAGATGGTTAATGATTTGTGAAAAAGAGTTAGCATTTATAATGTCAAGGAAAGGCTAGGCATGCAGACCACTGGTAGTGTAGATCAGCCAGTTTATTGATGGACAGTTGAAGTGCCCTAGTAGAAAGGTCTTGGGTTTAATGGGAATTTCAGCAAATGTGTTAAGATAGCTATTGTGCTCAGAAGGAGACATACATGGTATTCTACTAGTAGCTATGAAGTGGTAATTAGTCTTATTTAGGGTGACTTGGCCTTCTAGGAGTTTACATGTGGTATCCCAAGCAACCTGTTGTGAGGTGATAATATCACTAACAAAAATTGATACTCCATCATAATTGCCAGTGGGTCTAAGACATGATACATATTATACCCAGGAATAACAACTGCTACCATTGCTCTGAAACCATGTTTCTGTAACTATACATATATGAATGTGTTCAAGTTGCAGGAAAGCCTCAAGTTTAGGCATTTGTTTTTGTTATGACTTCTAGCTCTGGGTAGAGCCACATTAACATGCTCCAGAGTACAGCAACAACATAAATTTAACAGAAATTAAGTACTTTTGTCTACAAGTACAAACAGACTTATTCAGAACAGAAAACAAAAAAGTAAAGCCCAATTTTTGTATACATGAATCAGTCACCTGATTAAAACAGCCAATAAACATAATTTAATCTTACTGTACTTTATTTGCAAAACACTTGTAACAGAAATAAATAATCTAAACAAAGAACTTCTGCTTCATAAATAAGCTGCTAAAACAATTCTTTATATAAGAAATAATGATTCCATTCTCCCCTCTAAGTTTTGTAAAATACCATTTTCAAAATAAAACATTTTATTAAAATTAGGACAGGCTACACCGTCTTCAGTTAAGACATTAATCTGATCCTGCTTCTTAATAGTACAATAAAGATGAAATATTTTAAGTGTTTTTTTCATCTTACCTAGATCAAAAAATATTGCATCTTTTTTCTGCTTAAGCGTTTTTTCATCTTACCTATATCAAAAAGCAGAACACTACACACAATAGCTACACAGTCAACCACTGTTCCCTTACAAATTGAAATGCCCTGTACATGTACAGGTTCTGTCGTTGTTTTCTAAAACAATAAATTTGCCAGTATTAAAAAAAGTAGTTGCCTGCAAGACCCACACTTATACATTCCTTCAAGACAATTACTGGAATGTGATTTCCCTTATGTTTTAATCTACTCAATGTTATACCCCATTAGAAATTAATCTTGGTTTCACACCAACCAATCAATCACCTCTTCAGTAATACAAAAAATTGCCAGTGGTGGATAATAATTATTTAAACAGAAGTACTATGAGTGGAAAACTTGAGAAACATGGCTTTTCTGTAGTGGCTTTTAGACAACCTTATTTCTCCTAATGACTACTGGTTTTATTGATACAGGGGTAAAAGACAATTTCTTTTTCTAAATAATAGCCTCACTGACCAACTTAACTGCATATTATTTATCCAAAACATCGCTTTTACAAACTTAACTTCACTGAAAAGCTTGTCCTCCTTAAAAAACTGTCTAGATAACCTCACAAACTGACCCATAATAACACTCCTTTTTGCTGCAGAAGGCTGGTTACTACCTAAATGCAAATAGGAAATACTAAAAGTACATTTCCTCAAAGCTTAACTCAAATTTAAAAAATCCATATCCTTAAAAAGTATTACATCAAGGAAATTGATTTTATCATTAGAATAACCACACAAATTAGTAGTAGATTCCAAATGTTTAAAAAGTGAGATCACCTGAGCAGAAGATAAAAATATCTCTAAGGTAACTCAAATAAATCTGTACAAATTTGTAATGCACTGCTCCATAAAGGAGTCATTACTGAACCATTTGGTACTGTAGTCAAAAGAATTAATAACAAACCTCCAACCCTTATCAGCTGCATGATATGCCACTGAATTGTCATTTAATATTTCCTGCAGCAGACCTACTTATGCCCGGGAAAGATTATGCAATCTAACCTCTTGTTTATACCATAAAAGGGTAAAAAATATCCCTCACACAAAGCTTTTTGAACAATGTAAGAAATACAGGTATTGGGGTTAAATGTAATTTCATTGCAGCCCCTTCTCTTGGTCATCACCAGAAAACATCAAGAGAAAATTTGCCTTTCTAATAAAATATTTTAATTCTATTAACATTCAGTGATACTTACTCATTTACCAGGAATAAAGGTGAACGCCTTGTGAAATAAACTGTTGAATAAATTTCTTTACAAAATACTGCTAGTGGAGTTTGTTTTATTCTTGATATATCCAGGTGCGACGAAACTTTCAAAAAATTAAAAATTAATCCTATGAAAGCCATCGACAATCAAAAGCACTAGAGCTTTTCCCACGTGTATTTACCATGATTTGCATTTTCCACTGGGTCAAAATGCAGTAGGCAGATAGTTGATCAAACACGATAATGTCAACCACAACTGGCAAGCTGCTCTGATCTCCAGGGAGGCAGATTGTTTAAAAACTTGTATCTTGAAAATTAATCCACTGCTCCAAAATGATCAGGAAAATCCAGAAATTGTCTGGTATTGCTCTTAATGCTTTCAGATAAATTCTCCTCTTGATGAACATTAAATCGATGGTCCTTTCAGCTTAACACAGCTAGAAATTCATCTGGGAGACGATGTACAAACTATATAGTGGAATCAGTTTTGGCCAACAGTTCTTTTCCCATTTGACAGGAAGTACACAACCCTTGTCTGCATATTCCTTCTGGTCATGCAAAAGATTTCCCTTCTTCCATTTTCTAACAGTAGAGACATGCTCATTTAGTTGAAAAAGTACCTTTGTAATCAGAATTGTGTGTAGGGAAAACTACATCACTGAAAACGGACTTATTCAAGCTGACAAGTTTGTGAGAAACAGTAACCATCTAAAGAGATAACTGATGAACGACTGGGTAGACTGAGCTGCTTTGAAGTAGACTTCCAAAATATCATTTCTGAGCAGTTCTACAATGATTGGAAATCTGGCACTCACTGTTCAGTGTAGGTACAGTTCTGTATATGTGTTTCTGGCTCAAGCCCCCAAAGAATCAAAGATGGTGTAAGGTACACTGGTGTCCACTTTAGAAGTCAAAGTAAGTTGCCACAAGGTCTTCACTGAGCTCAGACTTAAAGCAGTTCCTTAAGAATTTCAAGTGCAACATGTAGGAATGGGACTGCAACTTTTATTTTGATTTATTTTCTTTATTTTGTTAAGTTGAATGGAGCAAGATGATAGTGTAATAACATACAACAGCATGTTTCAAAAAGAATAAAGAGTGAACAAAATGTGCAATGTACATTAGTAACTTATTTACAAGAGGCAATGGAAGAGTAGCATAGGAATGAAACTTTGAAACATAGGCAGCAGCACTGTAGGCACAGTAATTGGAAGATCAGCCGAGAAACCACCATAGATAGCAATGACTATCCCTCTGAAAGCAGAGATAGAATTACATCAAGCCGAACGTAATACTGTATGCAGTTATCAGAATGTTAACTGCATAATACTATATGCAGTAAACAGTTAACATTTAAATAAAATCTAGCAGAACACAAGGATTTAATGGTGGATTTAAACCACATGAACATGTCAGCACCCATAGGTTCATAGGTAAGTACTAGGCTATCTGCCTGAGGGCATCTATAAGCCTAGTCAGAATGTGTTGGGTTTCGCCACCCCCCTTAGATTAGTTCCCTGTGCCTTTGTCCAGCAGAGCCATTAGTTCCCTGTGTCTCTGTCCAGGAGAGCCACTGCAGTGATCCCCAGGGTAAATTTTCTGTTTCCCATCCACTCGTCAAGGTTTCTCTTGAAGAATTTTAGTGAGGGGCTCTGCCTACTGTGGATTGAAATCCTGTTCCAAAGCATGGGGAGTCTCTGGGACAGGAATCTATCCTTTCAGCACGTCCTATTTATCGTTGTGGTGAGGTTTAGATCCCTACAGCATGTGGCTCTCTGGGATTTTTTTTTTTTTTTTTTTTTAGGTGGAGCATGTCCATCAGTTCTGGGTTGGACATGGCCTTGTATGTCAGGCAGAGATCACCTCTGAGTAAGCGGTATGCGACCAGGTACAGCTGGAGTTTCTTCAGCCGGGCTGCATAGGGCATCAATTTGAGGCCAGTAATCCTCTTGGTGAGATACTTCTGTGGTCTTTCCAGCTGTTGCAGATGTCTTGTAACATACATCCCAAATGGGGCGTTGTTCTCTATGATGGGTCTGATGAGTGATGAGTAGAGGGGCACAATAACCTCTTTTGTTCTAGATGCAAACCCTTTGGTGATTAGGTGGGCCACATAGAAGGATTTCCTAACCACCATGGCAATATGATTATCAAGGAAGAGATTACTATCTACTTGGGTCCCCAGATCCCTTACTACATTTTCTGTATTGTAGTTCGCGGGTACTTTGTTTTTTCCAAAGGGGGTGACTATGCATTTTTTGGCATTTAGTTTGAGGCCATGACTTTGACATAAGCTATCCATCTCAGTAAGACCCTTCTGGAGGAGTCTGTATCAGCCGGAGAGTCAATTATGGCCATCCTTAATGATAATTCGCAGGGTGTTCTTGATTTTAGGTGCCCAAATGGGAAAGGCCTTAGTGCAGTATTTCAGAGAAAAGTGAGGAATGTGTTGGGTACAAAACATGTAGTTAGATTTCCTAAGGCTGAGTGTACTTGATTTTATCCTTAGTGCTTCAGGAAGAGTCAGCATTTCAAACACATTTTGTACATTAAAACAACAACATGATGCAGGGCTGTATAACATATAGGAATAACAATGACTCTTCAAAGGGTTGTCACAAAAAAGTTCAAATCTGTGACCATCCACCTGGAATCTTAAGATCTTGTCCACTGATACTTAGAGCACATGGGGTTTTGTCATCAGAGTATGCAGTAACTTATAAAATCAAGTTCTAATGTTGGAAAAACAATCCATTTATGTCCATGTCAGAACCGTCTCCTTGAGAAAGCAAATATCTAGCTTTGTTTCAATCACAGAAGTTTGCAGTGTAACAGAATAAAGAAAGGTGATAGTCACTAACATTTAAACTGTGTAACTGATTCAAAGCTTCCCCAGTAGGTCATTCAACTATCTGGTTGGTGCTAACATACCTAAGCCTCTTTTGGGTACTGAACAAAATGGCTACTTTTTTCTTAAAACTGACAGGAAGGTCCAACACAGTGAACCACTGACGGATTTTGAAAAGATTGTTGGACAGAGTATTCCTAATGATATTAGCATGCTTGCTAACAGACAAGATAAACATGATGTCACTCCAGATAATCATGATGTCATTCGGAACATAATAAAGCTCCAAAACCAAAGGGTAAGAAGGTCACACAGACAAACCACGCAGTAAAAAATACTGCAAGAAAGACCCAACTAAGCTACAGTCTTCACTATGTAATAACTTTAACAGCTCTAAAGGAGACCCATGGGATACAAGAAAATAACCCCTTAAGGGCATATCAGTATTTCAGCTGCATGGCTTTGAAATGTTCATGATTTTTACATTTTATGCGTACATTAAGGCCAATAAAGCTGAGATAGTGGAGAGAAACATCAAATGAACACAGTGAATAAGAAGTGATCTAAGGTGGACTGCTGGAACAGTACGCCCTGAATAAAACAATGAAAGTACCTCTCCAAGACAGAGTGCTGATAATATAACAAGAAAGCCAGTAACTGTCACTTTTTAGGATATATTTGGTTCAACTGAGAAAATATACAGGCAGGATGTCTTCAAGGTGAAGATCAGGCACAAATAATTTGGCACAAAGCAAGGAGAAATGAACAATAGCTCTGAAGAATCTGATGATGGAATAAAAGGAAGCAAACCAGCCTGCAGGTACTGCGATAGCAATGACTTAACAAATTGGAAGAAAAAAACAGATCAAAGTCATGATCAAGTGTTTAACATAAGTGGGACAGTAGCAAAGAAAGCATTGGGAGTCAGTCCAATAACCTGATAGAAGTTAAAAAGTCGAAATGAGAGAGATGATGACAGAATATGAAGTGTTGCAAGAAGTTATAAAGGAATAGTTAGTTGATTTGGAGATTTTCTGCAATTCCTGAACAAAATGAAGGAAAATGACTGCATTAATTTTATAAAAACTCAAGCAGCTGGACAAATATTCCCTACCAGGAACTCCAGATTAACTCATTAACCCAGAGTAACTTCTCATGGTGCCTCTGTGTTTACACTCGAGTGCGCCATGAGAAGATATGAATTGCAAGCTGTTACCCCAGAGTGCCTTCCAGCAGCGTGAGAAACTGTAGTGGAGATTTGTAGTTCAGCTTAATGTAAAACATGCTGAAATCGTAACTCAACTTGTAATTTACCTTATATAGTTACGATTCAGCATGTTTTTTACATTAAGGTTGCATTAAACTTTTATTAGAAAATCTTCGTCAAAAGTTGTTGATAAAGCAAGTGGTGGCAGCCAATGGATTCTTGCAATCCAAGCCACCACTTGCATAACACCTTCACCCCCAGTGTAATTTTCTTTTGTTTTTCCCAATAAATAGAGGGTCCAGCAGCAGGTATTTTCTTTCTTTTTGCAGATATTTTACCTGCTACTGAATCCCGCATTCACGGATTGCACGGAGATCGTTAGAGACCCATACCGGTTTTGCAGTTGTTACTAGGAGCTTCCCATTGCTATTCTGCTTGTCCCAAGAACTGCTTTTTTTGTCTTCAGGTAAGCTACTTGATATCGACCTGTTATTGAAATGCCTTGTGAGCATAAAGAGCAATTGATGTGATTCTGCCTAGTTTTCCGAAGAATGCTGTAAAACAGCGGTTTAGTTTACTTGTA